>NC_141353.1:15344994-15604994 GCF_057382095.1 Aulonocara sp. 'chitande type north' Nkhata Bay | reverse complement strand
GCAAAGTTATGCACCGACTGATTGGCTAAGCAGCTCTTGGACTGGCAAATGAAATGGCTATTCTTGGAGTGCCTAGATGACCGTTTCACCCAGAAAAATGAGCTAAACCTTTGTCACTGGGGATTGTTTGTTAAACACTAACCAGATATTCACAAGAGAGCCTACGGTTCACTTGGATATGCCACAAAACTTGGTGTATTCCTTTAAATGCGCATTATTAAACTTTAATGGAGGCAGGCTGAACTGCAGGTGAGGAGTGTGGCTTGCCACCACATAGCAGATGACGGGCGAGCAGCTCCCTGAGCGAGCTGTTCCGTGACACCCACGTGCTGTATAACAAGTTATGTGAACAATGCCGCGTTCCCGTGCAGGTCTTTGCACAAAGTTTTTGTGTGTGGGTGAAGCCACAGTCAGCTGGTGAGTGACAAATATCTGATACCGCTACACAGAGCACACCAACTAGAACCGGAGCACTGCTGTGCCGTGCTCTTTGACGGTTAAAAGGCATCCCCCACTGAGTCGGTGGGTTGAGTATTTTGGCGAGAAAAGTCAGGCTGAGAAAGGATGTCTTTGAGCGAAAGAACCAGAATTAGTAGAAATTTGTGAGGAAAGCCCATTTTGGATAAAAGATGATTTCATCCTCAAGGTAAAAGTGCAAAAGTTGTGTCCCTTTCTTTTTTTCTTACAGTTGGCCTGGCCTGTATTTTATATAGCGCTTTACTAGTCCCTAAGGACCCCAAAGCACTTTACATATCCAGTCATCCACCCATTCACACACACACCGGTGATGGCAAGCTACATTGTAGCCACAGCCACCCTGGGGCGCACTGACAGAGGCGAGGCTGCCGGACACTGGCGCCACCGGGCCCTCTGACCACCACCAGTAGGCAACGGGTGAAGTGTCTTGCCCAAGGACACAACGACCGAGACTGTCCAAGCCGGGGCTCGAACCGGCAACCTTCCGATTACAAGGCGAACTCCCAACTCTTGAGCCACGATCGCCCCGTTCTTATGACGCTATTACCTTTCTCTATCCTTCTACACTGACAGGTTCAAGTTTTGGCTTGGATAAAATTTGAAGTAACTGCAATTTGACTGTAATCTTTTTATTTATAATTCATGGAGCAAATGACCAGGAAACACTCGGCATTTCAATCGATTCTCCTGAGCGAATTGGACTTTTTAGCAGCTTATGTAATTTTCTGCTCCTTCCCACACTAAAATCTCTGGGAAAAAAAAAAAGCAAGCAGTAAATTGCAACATATGATGCTGGTGAATCATACACAAGTGTCATTACATAACATTTAGAACTAGAATATTAGGGCATATCGAGGAGACGTCACAAGACTTATATTTAGTTGCGTGCCTGACAATACCTTTGACTCTCCCTCCCTGTATGGCACTGAGTCAGAGAAGGATGGGTCGGTAATTTGAGAGGCGCGAACACAGATGATGCGCATAGTGAAAAGGATTTATGCTCGAAAAGCAACTAATCTTAATTCTATCTTTGAGAAAATTGCTGCAATAAATCCACGTTCTCCTGTGCGGTACAGAGCACATGCAGTGCATTTCTGTTGCCTCCTCTTCTCTAGCCTTTTTTGATCATCACTCTTTTCCCTGTTGTCACTCTCAATCCACTTCCTATTTCTACAGACCTTTTTTTGTGTGTCCTTTTTGCCTCCTTCACCCCTGTAATCCCTCTCTCGGTCCTCTCTCCCAGCCTCCTCTTTCCTTTATCTCATTTTACCTCCTCCCCCCCATCCCTCCCACTCTGCTCACTCTACTCCTCCCTGCTCTCTGCTCTGTAGCTTACCTTCTGCCCTCTTCTTCAGCACTTTCGAGGCTTCCCTAGTTAGTGCCTTTTTTCCTCCAATGAATTATACATTTGACAAGATGTAGTCAAAGTCAGCATCTTCGCGTGCGCTTGATTGGTTTCATGTATGGCTACATCATGAGCATCTTCTTCCCTGGATTTGGTTTTACCACTCACATTTTTTTCAGTCTATATAAATATTTATATAATGTGAATGTGTGTTTATTGTGTGTGCGTGTGTGTCTGTGCGCTTTCAAGGATAAAAAGCTTATGGCTGCTGTATCTTACGCTAGCCCCGAGAGTCTCCAAAATGGAGTTACAGTATAAGCTAAACCCCTCTGCTCGCAAGTCCTTTTGAGCCTCCTCAATATTTTTTCAAGTCATCCACCTTAACAAGCGCCCATTCACCATACCGTGTGATGCCAGTATGAATGTGTGCAGCAGTGTGTGCTGTGTGTCAGGATTAGTGATCCAGTGGAGAGCTCAGATGATCTCCACTCAAGGGCATGAACATCCATCAGGCCTTTGTATGCAGCCACAGAGACACTGATCCTGCCAAGTGTCTCCCAGGGCACAGTGTGCGAAGCAGAGCTTGCCCCAGTGGAAGACCGATGCCACGACTGCACTGTGCTGAGGGTCTCTGCTGGTCAGTTAAAAAGCACGGCAGAACAAATTTGTAGCTGTATAGAGACGGACAATTTCTTTATTTATTTCCCCCTTCGATTGCTCTGTCGTTATTTCTGCTCAAATGACAGCTTGCTTTTGTGCTTGAGATGAAATACTGGAAAAAAATTCAGGGGTTAGCCATGATCTCCGTTCGTCTTTATGTATGTATTGCACCACTCACCCACACGTTCATTTGTTTTACCAAAAGAAAGCCACGTACACCTACATGATCAGACAGAATGCATGCAAGCCGTGGAGCATTTCGCTCTAGTGCAAGTAGCTTTTGCACTGTGGATTGAAGCCTTGCTCAATTTAAAACTATGAATTTTTTGCCAATAAAACCCATTAGATTCAAATAAAGAGGAGGTATAAGATCATATATTTGTATAATAATAATAATTATAACTAAGAAAGTCAAAATGCTTCATATTAAGTTTTTTTCCCCCAAATCGTATGCCCATCAGTTGCCTTGTTTCACTATCTTAAGCCTGCAGAGTCAACACTTCACGTATGAGTATATTTCAGCTCCTTTATGATGCTCATCATCCCCACCAGGCGCTTTAGCCAGCAAGAAGGCTGTTAAGAGCTTCTCTTTGTCAAATGCACACAGCACAATCTGTGCTCCTGCTTCTGCTGCTTCACTCTGCTCCACTGTTTCTTACGGTGAGAGAATGAGCAAAGCCTCATCCTTTCTTTTGAACTCAAATGGTTTGGTGCATTAGGTGGATATTCTGGCAGGGTAGATGCTCAGTCTGTGTCTTTAGTGCTTTTCTAGTTTCTCCTTTGAGCCTCGTTTTGGGCAGATGGCTACTTCTTTTGATTTAATAGGGCGATGTAACGTTAAACAGTGAACACGTATTTAAGCAACCTTTCCATTTTGTGCACTAAGAGTGCCACCTCCAAGGGTCTGATGCTCATTTTCATTGTTTTGGCTGTCAGAATCATCGTCCATCCTCAAATTGTCCACATGACAGATGACAAATTAGATATATCATTGCTTGTTTGGGTTGGACACTTTGTCATTTCACATTGAGCGAGAAGGCTAATGGGGAGCCGTGAGCCTGCTACGGTAGACCGTAAGGAGGGCAGTGGCTGTCAGCTACACCGCTCCGTTCTGAGCAAACAAGAAACACAACAAAGTGTCGTGGCAACCTGGAAAATTCAAAATCAATAGCAATGAGAGTGTACATCTAATGATGTTGATAGAGTCGATAGAGGAGGCTCTGTCATCCTCATTAGGGTCAAGGAGGGTCAGGTTGTCGCTGGATCCTTATGTAATGACACATTATGCCCACATTGTAGGCTTTTTAGTTAGAGATCATATAACTAGCATGTCATATGTGGGGAAAAGAGGAAGGTCAAATAAAAGTGACGAAAACAAGAAAGCCAAGCTGATATCATTGATGTGGACTTGCAACAGCTTTGCAAGCAGGATCCTAATTTCTTAGAGAGCTGATTTTCTTTTTCTTTTTTTTTTTGTAATACAGCACACAATGACATCTTGTGGCACATTAAAAAACTACAGCAAAGAAGCTCATGACAGTCTGATTAAGGAGTATTCATACACATTTCACATGCCAGTACCCTACATATGTGAAGCTCGGATGCTGCATTGGCCTATGCCAACATATATATATATATATACACACACCTACACCTACACACACACACACACACACACACACACACACACACACACACACACACACACACACACTCACACACACACACACACACACATATTTATATATATACATATATATGCATGTAGGGCCCTGTGTGTTTCCTCATAATTTATAGGGAGCATCTGAATTACTGTATCAGTGATTCATGAGCAGTCCCCCTGTCACAGGCACTCACATTCACAACAATCTCATCTGAAATTCAGGTCACGATTTTGGGGGTTTCGAACCTCCTGCCTGGCAAAGAGCACAAGACTGAACAGAGTGCAAGTCAAATTCGAATTATATGCTTAGTAACCCTAATGATAGACCTCGCTGCCTACATGTGTGGCTTTGGCCCTGAGTAGACACGGCACACGACGTGAGCTAATGACGCTATGAGAGTTCAGACGTAGTGACACCCAGCACAGTAACGCACAAGTGCACATATTTTCTCTGATTTGTTTGTCTCTGGCTTTGTATCTTCATGTTCCTCTTATAGGTGATGTCAGTTGCCTAGCAACCAAGCAATCAGGGCCCGATTGTTGCCATGACAACGTGGCAGGGGTATCATCATGGAGAGAATAGAGATGAAAGGAGGAAGGGAGGGAGAGAGGAGAGAACGGGAGAGATAGAGAGAGATACGGAGAGAGAGCGAGAGAGAGATACGGAGAGAGAGAGAGAGACCTGCCATTGAAGGGTGTTGATAATGTGAAGCCCACAGTGTGCAGGTAGGAGGATGACCTCTGTGTAGGCGCCGGCAGAGGATGCTCATGAATGCAGAGAATAGAAAATTAATGTTTGGTCTTATGTGGCTGGATTCGCGGGTTACACAGCATTTAACACTCTTCTAACGGGCTTCACTCCAGATGGAAATGTCACGATGTGCTTGAGTTGTCTTTAGTTACAGAGAGCGAAGCCGCGCAGAAGCCACAGCTCACTGTGTCGCTGAGATCCAGAGGGCTGTGGGCCTAACCTCTGCAGGTGTCATAACCCATCCATCACCCAACAGCCATCCACTGTAAAACAGTCCAGCGGGGTCATGGTGCATTTTACTCTGTTTATTCCCCAACCAAATTTTGCCCCCCCCCCCCCAATATAGCCATATAGCTGAAAGACATAAAAAGAGACGCAGCTGAAGTGCAATTTATGATGACAACTAAGCCTGGAAAAGAGTTATATTTAGTTAAAAATTTGGGCAATAACGACTGATCAAAGACCACTCAAGTTTGTCTGAGATAAAAGCTTGAATGGCTACTACATAATAACAATTGGACAAGCATCAGCTGTTATTAGCGATATCAGTATTTTGCATTAAGTCACGATGCATTCCTTAGAGAAAAGTTGTCTTACTCATTCATTGTTGACTTTATTAATGTGCAGCTTCTGGCTAAAGGGTGACGATACTGCTTCTAGTATACCTGTAGACAAGATTGTGATGTGGATAGAGGAGTGTAAGTTATTACTTAAGAATTTGTACAGTTTGATAGAGTGTCTAATGCTTACGTAAGAAACAGTATTTGCTATGGTTATATACAGAAAACAGACAGTATAAAAAAATATATCTAGAAACACGCTTCTTAAAGCAATCTCCAGGTCTTTGTGAAATGATTGATAAGATAAACATGAATTTGCTCATGTATCCTTGCGTAGGGATATGGGTATCAAAAAAAATTGTTTTAAAGTAAAAATACATTCTCATAACACCAGCCATGCAATTTACCAGTTATCACTGTGCTAGGCTATTGTGAAGTGATAAGGTGAGGAAGTATCACAGGCTATATTAAGATGCTATTTGCACCTAAAGTGAAAATTGTGATAAAAAAAATATCCTTTATATAGAAAGAGACCTGAGCATTCAGACAATGCTGGCAGCTACTCTAAAGGTACAAATTACACAGACTCATCTGTCCCACCTAGGAGTATTTGTAATTAAATCAGCTTTCATGTTAGAGTTTAAAAAGCTACAACACTAAGAGAAGGTCCGATTCATTTTAACCTTTAGAGGTAAAGAGCTGAACGTCATTTCATATTTGACACACATCTTCAACAACTTCGGTGATCAGCACCCAAATATTTTTGCTACATGTCTATTATTAAATTTTATGTGCTTTATTAATTGATGCTATTGCAATTTAAAGAAACTAGGCTTCATCGCTGCAAATTCAACAAAATGTTGGATCGCTGATTTTACAGCTTGCCGTGCACCAGTTGATTTCACTGTGGCAAAAGTTGTTACTATCCAATAAAAATATAAATATTCAACTTTAAAAAATTATTTAAAAAAAACAGATATTCTCTTTAGAAAGCAAAACTGGAAGCTGAAAGCAGAAAATGTTGGTATTTTTTCTTGCCTATATAAGAAGGGATTAGCTGGTTATCAACTTGCTGTCAGCTATTTGACCAAATAAACCTTCAAAGTGTTCAGTCCCCGTGTAACAGCGGTGACATGGACATTTTTTCACTTCCCTAAAACATTCTAAACCTGCGTGAGCTTATTTACTCATTTATTTTATCTTCCGTGCTAAGCACATTGAGATTGCGTGCAATGCAATGAGCTATCTAGAAACAATTGCTATTGCCGTTAAAAGAGTGGAGGTGAAGGTGTACCCAGAGAGTTCACATTTGCGTCAAACACGCTCTCACGTTAGGTGACGTCTGTGTGCTTAATGGTGAGGCAAAGAGGGAGCAAAGAGCAGAGTGAGTGGAAGCATACTGTAAAAAGGAAAAAAAAACCAACCCAAAAATCATAGAAAAATAATATAAAAGGTTGTCTCTCTGCCTTCCCTCCCTCCCTCACCGGCGGTGGCAAACATATTTTCTGAGTCACAGCTGGAGCAGGCAGCCGGTCGTCTCTTTTCCGACCCTTGCCTTTAACACCAAGATACATCCAACACCAACAACTCTCTGCTTCCAGGAAAACTCTCTCTCTCTTCGTCTGCTACGACACCCCCCTCCCCCCCCCTTCCCTCACTCCCCCTCCCTCTTTTTTTTATTCCCCCTTCCCCAGCCTCCCATCTTTCTCTCTCTCCCTCTCTCTCTCTTTCCTTTTCTCCCCATCTCTCTCCTCCTCTACTGCGGGTGTCTGGGAGGCTGTTTTTCCTCTGTCTCTTGCTCATGAAGGGCCGCACTAAGCTCCCTTCTCTCTGTCCGTGTGTGGTAGGTAAATTCACCTCTCTGTTTGTGTCGTTCTTCTCCTTCCATCCCTCTGTTGCTGCCTCTGTTTTGCATGTTAGCTCAAAGTCTGCTAGTCGTTCTGGCAGGCTTAGAGGAGGTCTCTACCTACATCTGTGCATACTGCATTGAACATGCTTGTAATCTGCTCCAGTGTCATGGATTAATCAAAAAATATGTGTCTGAGGAATTTTTTATTTTTTTTTGCTCTCCTTGTACGTGTGCTCTGGGTAGGTTTAATCATCCAGTTTGGGTATTACGTATGAACATGGCCCGGCACGTGTGGGTGTGTATGTACCAGTGAGCATGTTTCGAAATGCAGAAAGAGTGAAACTCTAGCAGACTTGTTGATTAAAGCATTACAGATTCATGCATGCATGTCTTTTATTCTACGTCTGGGTTGGTTCCCGCCTGTGTACGTCTGGGGATAATTCATATTCTTATGCACTTCTCTTCCCCCGAGGACTCTGGGACATTAGGCTAGTGTCCTTCTCAGATAAGGAAAATCATCCTGTTTAATCAGCTGGCATCGCTTTGAAAAAAGGTCATTTCATTTTTAGGGTTACAGTAAAGACTCGTGACCAACATCAGGTTAATGGGACACAGAGGCAAGCAAATGGGTTTTCTTCTCATGTCCTGGTTACATCCCTACGTGCTGAAATACAGTTATTGAAGCAGTCGTGCAGGTTTGTGTAAAAAACAGGGCTACTCCAGCCTTAATTAGCTGACATGATGAGTCTCTACTTTGGCTGATCGAGTGTTTGGGACTAAGATGCCATTTAATGCAGTTCCACAAGCAGAAGCCACTGTGTATGCACATGTATGTGTTTGTGGTCGAACAGCGCTTTGAGCTGGTCATTATGGTGTATTTGACAGGTTGGACTGCAGATTTGTAGCTCAAGTAGGTCTGATTTAGGAGAGCCATTAAATTTACGGACTTGTTGATTAGAATACGAAATGCAGTCTACACAACGTGGGGCATATATAATGTTTTTTTGTTTGTTTGTTTTAAGTGTGCCAGCATGTTGGATTTTAAAAGGAGTAGATTAAACGATAGCTTGATGCAATTTCCCTGATTTAGTGCACAAAATGTTTAAAAAAATTATATACATCTCAAGAACTGGAGTTTGATGTTTTGATAACCTTTTTTATTATTATTATTATTCTGGTTGTTTACCTCAGTTGTCAAAGACAACAGTCAGTCAGACTGTCCTACAGGTGCACATGTGTCAGACATCAAGACATGAGTAGACCAGCCACTTCAGGTGGTCCACCATGAGATGCAAACTTCAGAAGTACTCCAGGAAAGTTTCAGAGGTTGGAATCAGTGTGCATGAGTGATGCACAGACCAAAGTATATACATATATAAAGAAATGCCTCATAATCCAGTGCATCTGTCAAACACAGCAGAAGTGGTGTTATTGATTGGATGTGTAGCACTGCTGGTGGAGTCGCTTGATGATTTTGCTTCTAATTGCAGCAGCGCGGTGATCAGTACATACATTAAGACTCCTCAGATCCAAAGGATCGCATTAGAACACGAGGAACAATGATCCAGCAGCAAGGCAGTCTTAAACATTCACCAAAAGCAATTTAGGAGGAGTCATGAACTTGGCCTGGAGTTCAATTGAGATCCCAAACAAGCAAGAAGTGAAGATGGCTGCAATCCAGGAGGACCAGAGCATCATGTAGGCGTGTGATCGGGCAGTTGTCTGCGTGACAAATTTAGTTAAACTGGTTTGATCACATTAGGGGACCATATTTGAAAATGGTTGCAGCCTCTACATAGTTTACTTTATGTGGATGTCACTGCCCTGACATTGAACTGAAAATACCATAGAGGTAGCATGCGTGAAGAGCCAACTTTGCTCCAGGTAGCAGAAACAAAGTGAAAATACAACTTCTCCATGCCAGTGCACGCTACCACATGTTCAACATCATGCTATTTCATTGTCTTATTTCATCACCTTGTACAGCTTTCTAATGGGTTTACTGGGCCATGACTGGCCAGGTGATCTACTCCATCATAGCTCAAACAGGATGCTGATGGGAGAGCAGATTTCTGTCGTATGTTTTTCCTTTCGTTGTTAGTAAAATTTTACGAGGCCCGACTCGTTTGTTAGTTTACTACCTCTGCTCAACCAGTCGCTCTTTGTATGATTATGAAATGTGTCTTTGCAGCAGTTGTTTTGCACATTTGCACCGAGCATGATTATACTAATGACAACTGACCGTGACAACCGAGACTGAAGTTATCACGTATTTCCAAAAATCAGAAAGTATAAAAATGATCACCTCCTTTTACTGTTAGTCCTCATTCTGTTTAGAGCAATGGTGATAATATCTCTTGAACTAAACACTGCTTGCTAGATAACACAGAAGACACTTACAGCAAAGTGATAATTACTATGTTCGCTTAAGACACTGCTAGTCGGGCAGCTTTCTACCGTTATTTTAGGAAACTGTTCAGCTTGTCATAAAGATAGATCTATGCTGGCCGTTCAAACTACGCCTACCAGCCACAACATTAAAACCTAATATTATGTGGAGCCCCCTAGCGCCAATAAAACAGCTCTGAACCATCTGTGATTGCAGGTACCAGGATATTAGCTGTAGATCAATTAAGTCCTGTGAGTTGTAAAGTGGATCATATTAGTTTTTCCCACATATCTAACAGATGTTTGAGCAGGACTGACATGTGGAGAATTACAGGACAAGTTAAAGCTCTTTGTTAGGTTCTTTATTACAGTTGAAAGATGCTGTCTTTGCTATAAAGGTCTGCTATAATGGCCTGCAACACTGTTTAGGCAGGTAGTGCATTTCATGCAGCAAACATCCTCATGAATGCCAGGACCCAAGCTTTTCCAGGAGCACACTGACCAGAGAATCATGCTGCTTCTGACATCTGCCTGCCATGTGCATGCACCCAGCTCTCACCATGATGTGCAACAGAACATGATTCATCAGACAAGGCCATCTTCTTTCACTGCGTAACTTCTGATGCTCCAGTGTAAGGGATCTCAGCAGTGGACGGGGGTTAGCATGGGCCTTCTGGCAAACCGGTGGCCATACAGCCACATACTCATGTACCGCAACCAGCTTTAACCCTGTAACACCAAGTTATTGTGATCTCAACATCATTACACTGATGTTTTTTTGTTGTTTTTTTATTTGTCAGAAGGTTCAATAAACAGTTTGAACAGGTTTAAATAGAAAAATTACATTTTTTTGGCAATTATTTCATATTTCAGGCTTTGCAGGGTCACAATTTCTAGCAATTTCAGCTCAGGATATCAACCCATCAGTTAGCCTTTGCTCCCTATGTGAATCTGTGAGGCTCGGACACCTATGCCCCTGAAGACAGTTCACATATTTTATTTCCTTAGACACGTTTTATAGGGAATTACCACTCCAGATGAGCTGACTGGGTCAAAATCATTTGAATCCTTATACATCAGCTTAAGGTTAAAGGCATGTTCACTAGCTGCATACCATATTCCACCCTGTAACAGGTGCAGCCAACAAAATAACAAAATAATGTAACAAAATAACTGGTTGCATTCACTTTACTTGCCAGGGGATTTAAATATTATGTCTGATCTGTATGTATTTGAGTGCTATTCATAAGAAACTGGTATTTTCTTGTCTATTCATAAGAAATTAGTGTTTTCCTGCCTACAGTAGCAGCCTGTACCAGTAAACATATGTCAGTTCAGTAACAACGACCATAAAAGACCCTCATATCAATTTTGCATTCTGATTACCGCTAACAGCTTCGTCTAGCAGTCCCAGTCTTCAAAACCCATCCCCTGCGGCACACCTATGAACTCCTTTATTCAAATGGGAGTGGTGGGAAAATGGAGCATAAATATATCCAGTTAGATTTACCTGGCAGGTTGGTTCCCGGGGGCTGTTCTGTTTTAATCATCTTGGTTAGAAGCTGTTCCATGGCTGACCAGACTGACGTCCTGCTGAGCACGCTACTTGCAGAGCCAAAGCAGCGCGTGGTGCCGTCTTTTGTTGCATTTCTTCAGAGGGGGATCCAAAAGAAATCTACTTTTACTCTGACAGTCTGTCAAAAGTATAAATGAATGCGTACACATAACAAATGCGGAGTTGTGTTGCCACGGTGTGGTTCTGTGCTCCAGCGCAATTTATTCAGTTCCATTCGATACAGTGTTACAATATGCAATGAAAAGTATTACCCATTAAATGAACTCCTGTGAGTCCTGGCCATGGTCATGCTAAAAAACTTACAAAACACAACAAAGCAAATTTCACATCTAATTATAGACTAAGCTGCATTCACACCCCAAGGCAAAGAAAATTAAACTAGCCTAAACTAAACTGTAGTCTTCTTCCATCTGCTGTTACAAAAATAGTTCAGTGAGGAGAGAGCCTTGCTTCTGCAGTTACCACAGAAACCATGGCAAGGTTCGTCAGCTCTATGGAAACACCACATGAAGAGAAGCACATGGAAACACTACTCACATGAGATCACTCCATGAAAAAAAGAGCTGCGTTAAAATTCCTGTGGCTGGTGTTTACTTGTTAGTGTAGAAAATAGCATTTATAAGCTTTATCGTGGTGGATGTGGCTAAGGACTTTGATATTACAAACAGGTCATGGTTTCACACAGACAGGCACAACATATTTGCCACCAACACCTTAAAGGATACCTGATATAGTAATTTTGAGCTGCATATTTTTCCAGTCCTTGATTCTAATAGTGTAGCTTTTCATGATTCAAGTTTAAAATAATGTCTGAAACAGGCTTTTTTAGCTCCTTGTCCTTTAAGGTCCCTATCTCTTTAAGACTTCTTTCTGATTGGCTGTCCTTTGCAAACAGAAGATTTCAACAGCAGTTGGATGGGACTTCTGCGCTCTCGTTGACATTGTGCTGCTCTTCATGATGGCTTCGACGCAGTGAAGAGCTCAACATAAAACAAGGAAAGCATGACAAATATGAAATAAGACTTATTTTATTAAAATCAAGTCTTGCAGAGTGACATATTACGTCATCAGCCAGACATTGCATTAGCATGTTCGCGGCATGGCTGCTTTAGCAAGACGACAGGCTATGGGAGGGCTTTCGGCACGTGGGTGGTGGTGTTTTACATCGGACAGATTTTAGTGCAGGTTAGAGCCTGACGTGATGATCCAGGTGATCTTTTATGCGCATCTTTTCACATTAAGTCTCAGATGGAGGGGAGGGCAGCAGGCAAAGGATCGTCTCTGTACTGTGGATGGCACACTGCTGTTTGTGTTTAGTGTGGGAGGAGGCACAGCAGAACCAGAATGTAATACAGACTGTGAGGCTATGGTTGCAAAGAATTGGACCAGTAGCTGCAGTTAGACATTCTTCTCTCATCACAGGAAGAGAATTATCCGCACGCTTTTAAGATTACGACGTGACAGCGTGGATGCTCTCATCCACTTGAAGGGTGGTGCGGACAACTTCGATCCCATTTTCCCCCTTAAATAGTTCTCCCAAAAGGAGAAAAACAGTGCATTCTAGTGGCTATGTATTTTTTCTTTTAGCTTTTTGAATGTGTTGAAGGGATAATGCACGCACCATACTTCATACATAATGGATTGCTCCAAGTCAACGCTGTTGGTGATGACTCCATTTGGGCATGTAATATTTATACAGCTGGGTGAATTCGCAAGAGAGAAAACCAGGAATATCCTATCTGAAACCTAACAGTTTGCCTTTACTACAACTTTTGTGTCCTGCTGTTGCACCTGCAGGTTACCTTTAGCTTTGTGCAGCGTTGGGGTCAAAGAAAGGGTTTTTAATGATGACAACAAGTCCAGTTTAACTTTCTCTGACACTAAAGAGTAAATTCATAAAATATTACACTCAAATGCATCTCAGCTAACATTTTGCTTCTAGTAAATTAGTTTTAGCTCGCAGGCCTCTTTGATATGAAATTATGCCTGTAGATGCTGCAGGACTGTAGTCACTAAACAGAATCAGATATTCACACAGAGAACTTTCAGATATTGTTGGTTCTGTGTAGGTGTGAATACTATTATTCTCACCTTGTGTGTTTTCCTAGTCAAGAGAGCTGAGGCAGTCTCGGAGCCTCGGGAGATTCCCGGTTGTGTTTGCGTTTCAGTTCCGCTGTTCCGGTGTCAAAGCTGCTGAATGCTGGAGGTAATGGAAGGCTCAATAGTAGAGAATTGTTCTGGAAGTGTGATATACATTGGTTTCCCCCCAGTTTGCCACCTTCTGTGACAGCAGTTCTACACTTTCAGTGAATGCAAACACTAAAGCTGTAATTCCTTGTAGGTTTTGCCTCAACAAACAACTATTTAGAGAGCGGGCCCAGACAGAGCAAAACTATTTTGTCATCCATGTTTCACATGTTCTATCAGTTTATGGCTTTTTATAAAAATCTAATTGGTAGATGTTTGTTTTGATTTATTTCAGAACGGTGTATTATACAGTAATGTGGGCTTTGTAGGCTTTGGTATGGTCATGTTAACTTGGTAGTCCAAACCTATGTTTTAGAGATTTCAAGAAACAATCGGCTGCATGGTTCAAAAGAATGCAACCCACCATCATACTACAATTTCGACACCTGTAACTTGCACGTAAGCAATCCACTAAGCAGTGGATGACTATACAAGGGGATTAGATCAGACGGCAAGTATTCCCCAATTGGAGATCCCTAACAAAGTCAGCAAAGAGCACATTTGGCGTTGGTCAGCTTGAAACTGTATTTTTTAAATGATTAATGCAAATATCATGTTTTCTGGAAAGCTGCAGGGAACTCACTTTAGAGGCCCTTTGTGTGATTTTTCCTTTTCCCAGATCTACAGTATAGATTTTGGAGAGATACACCAGGTTGAAATAAACCACAAATATGCTTTAATTCAAAAACAGATTATAAAGTTTGGAAAAACTGTTATGCAATGGCCACAATCAACTTTATGGTGTCATTATAAATTGGTTCTGATATGGATAACATATGGAATAATTACTCTGCATACATTTACATTTGGTGAAAGGTTTGAAGCTAATATTATTGTTATTTCTGTTGGCTGGACTTACAAAATATGCTCTAATTCATAAATCTGAAATGTACGGTCTATAGGCAAAATGAAGCAAGATCAAAGTGCATTCATTGCTTTATTTAATTTTGAGATGTTTATGTATATGTAAGAGTCTAATAAATAGAAAACAGCAATAAAATTTAGCTGACTATAGTTGGCGGAGTAGGATCTATTGATCACACACATCTCAAAAACGAGGTGAGCTAATCTAAAAGCAAGGACATGCTATGCATGTTAGATGGGGATGTGGGAAGATTAACAAAGGCATCAATGTTGCATGAATTTACATTTTCACACAATTAAATGTAAACCAATCAGAATTTCAGCTTTGATTTTAGCTTTAATGTAAACTTTTAGCCAACCACCACAGCTAGTACGGAAAATCTGGCTCTAACCTCAGGGCAGACTTAACAGGGTTTTAGCCACTCACAGCGTCAGTGAGGGGCTCTTCTCGTGAGCTCACTGTATTTCTTTAAATTCTCTGTCCATTTGAGGAAGACCTGTCACGTGTCTCGCTTGTGTCGCATGTAATAGTAGCATGAGACACCTGCTTTTATGAAGACAATCACCAGTGACAGAAACAGTCCTGCTATAGAGCCAGTGACCAGAAAGCTGCTGGCAAGAGGACTGTTTGTTAGGGATCTGCCACCCTTTGCAGATGTTGTCATGGAAACACTCTTTTGGGGTTCTCTCTCTCTCTCTGTTTCTCTCATACAATGCAGCATTAGGATGTTAATGCTATACTCAAAACAGTTCAGGTTTCCATGTGACTCCCACGCTTACATAATACTGTAGTTGAAGGGAAAAGCCACTTACAGTATGCCATAGAAATTATACTGTGCCCATGCTACATTGTACTTATTATACAATACCTGTGTACCCATGTATTATACTGTACCTACGCTGATAATTTATGACGTTAGTCACATCAGTTTTTGTGTTAATTGCATGTTAATACACTTAAGTGTTGCATAAAATGGGTCACTTCTACTGTATATGTTGGCTATACACTGCATATTAAAGATGGATGCTTCTTAGTCTGGTGGCCACTGGCCTAAGCCTCGAGTTAAGGATCTCGGTTTTCCTAAATGCTGAGTATGGCTAACTACAAAGCAGGGATAGAGCATGTTCAGATGGTAATAACTTTGAAATCACATGGTAACCTCTCATAATTAATTTTATTCTGCGTTAAATAAGACTTGCAACGATACCATTAACTCATCATGAAAGTGTTTATTGATGTATCAAACCACGTAAGAAATGGGCATTGTAGTCTTTTATAGTCTATGCAAACAATTCAAAGCTACCACACAGTACGGTAGCAAAGTCAGCAGTTTTGTTTTGCCTTTGAACCAAAGCTACACAAAAAATAATCCATGATTTGTGAATTATGCGCGTGTAAATTGCTACCAGATGTCCCCACTGGTCATAAGAAAGAAAGCAGGTTTCAAGGATTTCTGCCTTCCAGATCTGAAACCTCCATGTCTATGTACAATTTATAGTTATACTTAAAAAGAAGGGGGAAAAAAGACATTTCTATGTCTACATATTTTTAACGAAAGCCTTGAGAGGAATCCCAGGCATTCCTGGGTTGTTTATTTGGAGGTTTCTCTATTAGGAGAGAAAGAATAGAAAATAGTTCATGTCTTTTTCTTGCCAATGATATATAATTTAGACCTGTGATATGAAGGCTGATTTGAACCAAACTGAAATGAGACAGACTTCTGATTAGATGATTAGTTATTGATATTGTGACAGTACTCTTTAAAGAAAGTTACTTTCAGAAGGTGGAGTATTGCCAGGGGAACACAAACACACATAAAAACTGTGTGGATGTAATTCAAGTGGAGGAGTAGAGGAAAACGCGTGGACTACCCTTGTGTAATTTTGAAGAGGTGGCCTACTAAAAGTCTGTTACTCACAATCTTTTCCAGTATACAGTCGGCAATGTGAACTATCAAAGGGCATTCACCGCTGCAATTGAGGACAGACTTTCAGTTATTATGTGCATAAATATATATACATTTCCATACATACAGAGTACTAAAAGACAAATGTGAAGCAAGCAAAGACTCAGATGACTTATAAAACAGAGCATTTATGTGATCAAGGATTCTCTGCTTATGTTGATGATTACTCCCTGAATCACATGACCAAACTAGAAACTTTTAATTTCTACACACGTCTTTTTTGGTCATTGAGAGAGTTAACTCTAAAAGAAAAAACATTTTTAAGCAGCTGGCACTATATTCTAATTCACACTGTGCTGTAATGACCTCCCCATGAAGATCTGTGATAAACCTGCTGATGTCTTTAGCACACTGGATATCTCCAGCTCTATAGGTGGGAGATAAGGGTTTTAAAAAATATATATCAGCAGCACACTGGGATATCTGGAACGGTTTCTGTGTTCGATTTAACGCTGACGTCACCCGGGAGCATTGAGCCCTGCGCCGCAGTCGGTCCTGAGATGAATGCACAATATTCAAATCTTCCCTACCTGGTTCTCTCACTCCACCCTGTGGGCTCACCATGCCAGCACAATCCCACGAAGGAGTGGAGACCATCAAAATACCAAATGAATGAAATGAAAAACACATTCATGTTGTGACAGCTGTAAAGTGTGTGTGTGTGTGTGTGTGTGTGTGTGTGTGTGTGTGTGTGTGTGTGTGTGTGTGTGTGTGTGAAAGAAAAAGGGACAATAACTTATTGCTATTGTATTTTATTTTGAAAACACTATTTTAAAAAAATCAAGAGTAATTTTAAAATTGATTTAACTTTAGGTTGATTCATTTTTTGTTTGTTTGTTTTGTTTGTTTTTTGTTTTTTAGTTCTGAACAGGCCCAGCGAAAAATAAAGGCCCACTTTCAGCACTTCCGTTTAGCACAAGTGGCACTATTCCCTATAACAACCATCCAGATCATGCGCAGTGATAGCTGAGAAAATCCAAAATAATGACACATATAAATACTAACACAACAGCAAGAGAGTCTCAGCTTGTCGGTCCTAGTTTACGTCACTATTTTACACTATTACGACATTTAAGACTGGGCATGTGTTTGCTTAACGTGAGGATCATACATCGCTGACCATGTGAGCAGGGTGCTTTGAGGGATACGGTCAAACACCGTGTGCTGATGAATGAAATGAAGACGTTTCGCATCCCTCCTCCTGAGTTGAGGGATTTCAGCACCTTGGACAGCAGCCTACACGCCATTTTCCCGGTGATCCATCGGGGGGCGCAGCAATCACGGTGTTACATGTGGAGGAGAGCGAGGATGTTTGTGTAGCATCAAAAAATGCTCCCCGGCATTCACTGCTCTCGCTTTGATACTACTCCACTACTACTACTACAATTTTCACGCAGACTCAAAGGATAATTGATAATCGCTCTCGCGTCACTCTCTGCGCGGATTTCCTGTGAGATTCCTGCTGCGCTTTACGTCCAAACTTTACGGCTCAATCAAGTGAAGCGCGAGGACAGAGAGAGACGCGGGGGGTTGGTGGGGAGGGAGACGCTATAGCTATGAGTGACGCTTGCTGTGCTCAACCTCTGGACAATATGGCAACGTACAGGCAGCAGTCGACTCGTTAAACGTTAACGTAAAGTAAATGTAAAAATAAACGAACAAATAAAGCAGGAATACACCTCACGCTTCAACGGGGCAGCCCGCCCATTAACGGGTACTACCGGCCCCACACGCCCCCTCCAGCTTCCGCGGCTCTCGTCTAAATTGCACCGTGGCTCTGAGTGAGAGGCGGCGGACCGACGAGCTCTGGTGCTGTCTGCCTGGTGTGAGGGCTTCGGACTGATGTCTCTGCCTGTCAGGAATTTAAAGTGTCTTTCTCCGGTCATGTGCCAGTGTAAGGTCATCTGCAGCAACCGGACCCTGTCTCTTATGTTCGGGTGTAAGGTAAGGCTGCTGCAGCAGCAGCGACTCTCATCTGGATGCACTTTGTTCAGACACCGAACAAAACCGAGCAAAAGGCCTCTGGGAGAAATTAGCTTTCTTTCCTTTTTTTTTAATTATTTTTTTTTATTTTTTCAGAGGGGGAGGGTTAAAAGCCATCTGAACCGCGCTTTTTTTCCCCTTCCAAGTGCAAATCCACGATAGTAATTAGTGCAGTGAAGTGACTTGGCCATATGTCTTGAGCCAGCAAGCTTATTCACATCTTAATACCTTTGCACCGCCGAGTGGTCGGGGTTTTCGTGCTCAGATGGTCGATTTCATTTTACACATAGCATGCTACGGCATCGCTGGCAAGCACTGTTGTGTTTAGTGTTAGCTGCTGTTCAGCGTGAATTCACAGTCGGATGCTGCTTAATGAATGGAGCATCACTCCCTCCTGTATTTCTCCTCCGTCTCCATTGGGCAGGTCACGGTAGGGCTTGACCACAGGTTCACTTTGCATTCCAGCAAGGGAAGATGCATGTTGTGCTTTTGACCTTGGAAAAACCACTTTATTGCTCAGGGCCACTTAAGTAGCCTTCATCCTTAGAGGAAGCTGCAACAGAACAGAGCCTGCTTGGAGTAGGGTAACATGAACGGAGAGTAGCCTGTTCTTAAATCAGACCCAGAGGGTGATGTTTGCTGTTTATCAGGAAAAATCAGGCAGTTTTTATTTTCTTGGATGTTTTTTTTTTTTGGTGTTTGTCTGTTTTCCATCATGATGAGAACGTGTAATCCGAAGAGAGGACATTGGGCATTCATTCACTGATTCTCTGATTGTCCAGATTTTCCTCCCTCCATCCCTCCCAACTTCAGGTGTTTCTAGTATTGCAGCCAGTTCAGAGTTTCCCTCCACATGGCACACTAATCTGTTAGCTTTACAAAGCCAAATCCGACTACACCGCTCTGCTCTGGCCAGTAATTGTCGCTACACTTGCCAAAATGGTGTGTACATGTGTACAGAGCTCCAGTTAATTGTTTGTAAATTCACTGCTGACGTTTTGGTTCGTGTTTTGTCTTGTCACTAGAATCCAGTTCACTTCCTAGTTTGTGGCTAGAAGATAAGACAGCTCGACATCTTCGTCGTATCCTACTACCTGCAACTATTTGAACATTTTGTCTGCTGCAAAGCTGGTGAGGTTTTACGTGGGTGTTTCCTCTTCGTGTCTCTGAAAGGGTGGTCCTGCTGTGCTCAGTATTGAGTTTACTAGCAGAGATAATCCCATTTGTCCCCATGCATCACTCCCTCCTGGCTCATATCCTCCTCTGCATCTCCATCAGGAAAACCACACCTTCCTGGTGGAAAACACATCAACATTCTTCTTCCAGTGATTCAAGCTGCGTCTTCTGTAGTCATGCCCATCCAAGTGAAATGCAGTTCCACAACACAACATTTACTCTGTCGTAAAGAGCAGGTTTCAGGTGGGATTAATGACTCAGTTAAAGCCACTTGTACAGTAATTCTGTTTTAATAGATCTGGCTTCTAAGCATGGGATTCTTTTCATTTCAAGTGTAATTTATAAGCAATTATTTTAGTTGAGATTGTTTGGGAACTTTCTGGTAAGGCTGTCTCTATGATGCCACTGGTAACTGTGTTGGAGCTGGCTTGTTTTGGGGGAAAACACAGGAATCATCAGTGCATTCAGGACTAGCCTCAGCATTGTTCTTTCATGTGCAAACAGTGTATAGATGCAGGTTCAATAGCCCTCCAGCAGCTTGTGTCCAGTCAGTTGCAGTCTCGTGGGGAGTTGTTATAGGTAGGGCTTAATTTGGATCTCTGGGATATACAGTGTATTGGATCAATATTTTTTTTTTACCTCATATCATGTATTTGCACCCTTTGCTCTCAATAAACCTCTATGTTACACTAGCTACCACATGACCGGTCGTTTTCCAAGGGCTTTCAAGGTGATGTATTTGCATAACCTTTGTTCTTAAACAATGCCCGGCACAAATCCACTCAGTCATTTTGAATACAGTGTCTTAATTAAAAAGGTCTTTCTATGGCTGTAGGCACTCAGCAGTGCTTTAATGGGCTCTCTTATGCTTAATGGCCATTGATGGCCTAGCAACATTCAGTCAAGACGGCCTGCCTCACTTTGTCTTTAAGCCACAATCTGGAGCGGTACTTCTACTAAAGCCCGTGCAATGTAAACAGGCCAAAGAATAGAGTTTTAAAATCGAGCGTTAGTGCAATGAATGATTTATGACACAGGTATCAGCGCGCCTTCATCTCAGTGTCAAGGTCTGTAATCAGCTCACCCCGATAATCAATTTCCGCTGTGTCTGTATTGGAAAATAAACAAAAAGAAAAGTCATTCATTACCAGCCCCCAAAATTTTAAATGCACAGAAGTAATTATATAGAAAGGAGATAGCAGAGAGGATATATTTGGGGCACTGATATCACATTCACCATGCTTAATGTCCCTGTTTTTATAGTCTTGCAAATACACTTCTTCCTATGGATTTGACCTATTTTACTCTGCTGTTTGTGTCGCCTTCTTTGTTACAGAGAAATGAGCCCGAGCTCAGCAATAAGCTTGAGGATTCCCATCACTGTAGTGGAGTGTACAAAAGTTCTTCTCAGGTCTAAGATTGAACCATTTCCTTTATGTGCTTATGTGAGCCAAAACACCACACTGTGTTATGAGAGAGGCACATTTATGGTATGAAAACTAAACCTATTCTGAAACTGACCTTACCGAGTCCACCTATCAAGGTCATGCAAAAAATAAAAAATAATATAAAATACATAAAAGTCTAAGAACAATCTAAAAGAGGAAGCTGTTGTTCATAAACATAAACTGCATCCCATTAATGGGATGGTGGTAGACAATACAGTTTTTAATTTAAACAGCTCTAATATTCAAGCTTACCAACATGGCACTTTCCAAATGCAACAGTCACCAGAGTTAGAGATGCAAAAATGATGGCGGAGCCTTTGATTAACCAGTAGAGGCCCTTGTTACAGTTAATGGTACTGATTTTACTTTTAAGCTAACTTTATTGATTGGCAAACACAAAAAGGACCAGAACATTACAAATGAAAAACTCACCTCGCTGAGCATCTGGCACATGGATATGCATCATCAAACATTAAAATTAAATCCATTTTTAGCCTCGCTGTAATGCAAAAAGATTCAGAGTTGCTTTACCCTCCAGGAAGTAAACATTCGCAGAAGGCACAAGCACGTAAATAAGCTCAGCATTTGTCTCCGAAAGCCAAAATGAATCACTACCAACTACTAAACATGAAATACATTTATTTTTGATGTTCAGCCATTTAAAAAGCCTCTTTCCTTTCGAATTGTGGTATAACAAGGTAACGCTTTTTATTCTATGCAAGCCATTAAGAAATCAATGCATTTCATCGAGGCGCTTCATTTGCAATATTTATTGTTGGTACTTTTAAATCTACCATCGCTGCATTTTCATTTCTAAAGAAGTACTGTGGTAAAATGGCTTCTCCATGCATGATCGTGTTTGTGGACAAGTCAGAGAGTGAGGGTTAATGTTGCAACCCCCATTACAAGTGCACCATACGTGAAATCGCATGTGGTCAGCAAAAAAACCCCAAAAAACATGGTGTGTGCATGCTTCTGTGGACCAAGTGAAAGGAGATGAAACGATCATCACTGCTGAGCTGTGTCTGACCTGCAGACTTGCAAAAATTTATTTATTTATTTATTGCTAATTAAGGGTAGCATGGCATGACGTACTCCTCTCAGTGCAGCGAATATCCAACACACCCTTTTATCCACGGGGTTGCACTTAAGCTGTCAGGGCTCTGCTCGTTGCATTGCCTGCACACACTGACCACCAGAAATCTAGTCAGCTGTAGGCTCTGACTCTAGCTTCCTCACGTGTCACGAAGCCAAAAGGAGGGAGCATGTTTGCTCTCCCTTCCCTCCCTGTCTGATCTTGATGTTTCCCTGCAATGCCAAGCATTAATTCAGCAGTCTGCATTTACTTCCATTTACATAATGATAAATTTCACATGAGCTGGCCTACTACTGCAGACTCGTGCAAGTGTTTCTTGCCTCGCAAATAAGTGTGAAGTTCCAGTGAAAGCAGGCTCTAGACAGACACAATGCCCCCCCCCCCCATGCCCAGCCCTTTGCAGAAGTGCCACAGCCGAGCACCCACTATGGCAACATATACTGTAACTCTGATCTGATTATTGCGTTTGAGGATGATGCATCTGTGTGGGTGTTATCAATGATGAATCATCCCACAGACAGGAAATTCAGAATGTTATTAGCATCAACACGAACATAAATTAACAAGCAAAAAGACTGAGATTTGAGGAAAGTTAAAACCGCACTAAACGTGCGCCAACTAACTGCTAAGGTTGTTTTATGGCCTTTTATGTTTCATTGTGATATGGAAACTACTTTCAGCTGCTTGCTTACCACGAGGGTTCCCACAGCAGGAAGCGCCGCATGTTTGATTTAGCAGTTTTTAATGCCAGCTGCTGTTCCTGCAATGCAAAAGGAGATTTGAGTCATTAACCAGCAACCTTTTGCTCGCCAAGCAAATGGTTCCACTCTGATATAAAAAAGCCTGTTTTTTTACAGTGGTTAAAATGGGATTCGAAACATGTACTGCTGAAAGTATTTGTTTGATTAAAATGTTGATTTTGAATAGGTCTTCAGGGCAGAACTTAAATCATCTCCCTGTGGGACGACGCGGATGCATTTCTGTTGCTGCTCGCTGTGTAACACCTTCGTATTTCAGCCCAGAAGATGTGTTTGCACTTGCTTTTCATTCAATTATGCTAATAAATCAATAAATCATGATAATAAATAATTTAATTATGCATTCTTAAATAAATATTCACTCTTTGCCCTTTGTCTTTCTGTCTTTTGAAATTTTTGTCGGCCCATTAGTTAGATTGGTACTTAATGCTAATTTTCAGCATTGCAAAGGCGACAACTGTAGACTTAAATTTGGGTAAAGAGGGGGTGAATCTAGAGCATCTCCGTGGGGGTATTGGATATTCCTCTTTGTTGGAGCTCCACTTTTTGATTTAGGACTGATGGATTCTTACATTAACATCCTTCTCAGCACAGCTTTAAGCAGTCTGCCCCATGGTAAATGTAAAAGTCTGTTGTTATTGTGGAAGCCAGCATAGCTACAGGATACTAACACTCGTCAAAGTGTTGTGCTGAAACACCTTGGAGAATAGTCTGAAGTTACCATTGGCAGTAGATGAGTGAATTTTCTGTCTTCTGGGGCTCACATATACACGAAAAAAGTGTTGTTGGCTGGCAACAGCAATTGTGATAATGCAAATGAGATGAAAGCTGTGTTTGAGGTTTGGCTCTTGTGAAGACACTTGGGAGTGAAAATCAACTGAGAAGGCAACAGTGACTGTTTCTTGATGGATTGTAGTGGAAAAGAGGACGTTCACATGACCGTCACAGGCAAATGTTGCTCTCTTTTCTGCGCTCTGTCAAAGTGACAGTGAATGATGATGCTGGGCACCATGAGTGTTATTTCACCCACATCATCAGTCTGATTTTCAAGATAATGTAAGTAGTCCACGTGAGTGTGGTTGATAGATTCTAGTGGGCTGGTGTGAGGGTTTGTTCACCGATATCCAGGCAGAGCTGTGGCCTACTTACAGTGTGTGAAAGGGAAGAACACAGTGATTACTTTTTGTTGCTTTTTTTCACAGGAAGAGCAAGAAGTAAAGTTAAACCCCAAGTCAAAGACACTTTTATTTTACGGTTTTCACAACAAGCAATTGAAGTGCAGACTTTCGGGTTTAATTCAAGGGACAGCAGAGCATCTCAAAGAACACTTTTCTACTCTATCTGATCACTCAAAGCGCAACTTGGCTCACCCATTCCTACAATGCTTCTTCTAAGTAAGTGCTTTCTGTCTAACATTCACACACATTCATACTCTGATGGACGAATCTTGCCCATGCAGACTGGAGTAGCTTGGAGTTGAACAATCAACCTTTCAATTAGCAGAAGACCTGCTCTACCTCTTGAGCTACAACCACCTATGTTGATGGTTTTAGATGCCAGGCAGTCATTGGCTGCAGGATCATCCAATAATTAAAAGCGATCTTTACAGTTAAAATGATGTTAGTTTGTCCAGTTACCTTTGAGCCTCTGAAAATAGGGCATGATGTAATTCCTAAACAGTCATTTTAGTACTTTTGCTAAACCCGTTGACTTAAAGCTGAGAGTCTACAATTCAATCACATCTTGATTGCTGGGTTTAAAATCAGCTGTGTTGGTGAACAGAGGTAAAATTACAAATCTAAGTGTATTTCTTGTCTAGTCGACCAACATTATGCGTCAGTGAATCATCAGTAATTATATATATGTTTGTTTTGCTGATGTTTGATCCACGCATGAAAATTAACTAGAAATGCAAAAACGACCAAGCTGTTCTCTTCCCCCTACACAACACTGCTGAACCATACCAAACTTGTATAACATTCATTGACTGTGAGTGCAATATTGTCCAAGTGTTTTATTTGTCTGGGATATCTAATTTGTGAATATTGCCTCCCTTGCACATGTGGTTTTCTACCTTTTCACGTTCATTCATTCAGATTATCTCTACCACCTACAGTGTACAGTTCATTGTGTCATCTCAAAGAGCCTCCGGGCGCTTGTTTGGGAAGTTATATTTTGAAAAACTATCCAGATTTAGTTAAATGCAAATGGTCACTGCGACATGAAAGCTGATGAATAAACAAAAGAAAAAGTTAAATATCACCACAGGTGACTGCGTTTCAGCACAGGGAATTTGTGCATAATCTATGTTGTTAAATGTATAACAGGAACATTTTGGTCAAAAAGAGGTAACACATCCTCATCACTTTCATAGGATGCAAATTGATCCTGCTGTCCTGCCTAGTCATCACACCACAGGCCAATTTTGTGGCAGGAAAAACTCTGATTATTCATATTTTTTCCAAAAATAATTACTGTTAATTATTTTTTTAAACTGTCAGGTTTTAAACAATCAGTTGCTCCTATCTAAGTGTTTTAACTTTGGCTTTGTGTTTTGATTTTTATGCCATTTTATGTATTTAAACACAAATCTTCAAATTCATTTGAATAGAAACACATTTACTTTTTATGAGATATGTTGTGCTGCTTCCAAACGTCATATCGTTGCAGTACCAAACAGACTCAATAAAAAGCCCTCTGGGTTGATTTTTAAGAATCAAAAGACATGTAAATAAATGAGCATTCACCTTTAATTGACACAGATTTGCAAGTGAAAAGCTTCTAATGGTTCCTGTAATGTCTTCCACATCAAATGCATTTACCATATAAGTTTGTTGTAAATTATATGCCTGAGGGGTAAGGTCAGCTTTCATTCCATTACCTAATGAAAATAATTTAAAAGCTCATGCTTGGTCCTTGAATTACAAAGTAATGTGATGGCAGACAGCATTTGACATTTGCTCTACAATAACTGAACTCTGTTAAACGTTAAATATTATTATTATTATTCACACATAGTACAAGAATTTAAGCAAATACTACTCATGCTGCTCTCCTAACGATGACCTTTAAGTAAGGCAGGCCCTTGGAAACCTCCCTGCCTGTTAGAAAACGATTTAAGTGATCTAATGAGAATTTATGTTTATGAAAACAGATTATATCTTCTTACGTATTTGTGTTCTTGACAGTGGATGTCAGTGCATTCTGTGTATTCCTTAATTTACCTCATTTTGTCATGCATATACTGTGGAAAAAGTCTCAGATAAAGAGGTTGGTTTATGTGCAAGTGATCACAGTCATTCAAAAATGAAACATTTTCCTGGCTCTGTAGAATCACCATCCTCGTAGAAGCAGGTCTTGCAAGTTGCCAGTCATCTTGAAATGCCTCCAGTAGTCTATTTATGGACGTTATTTTGCAGCTAACTTTAATTTTAATGATCACTGGGATATAAAACAAACAAACAAATAAATTAAAACAAATATTTTAAAAATTCTTTGAGTGGTATTATATGATATTTATCCCGAATATGGTTGTTGTGCAAGCTAAAGCCCCACCCACCTGCCATCAAACTTTTGATTTATGAGGGGCAGCCAATCAGAAAAAAGCAGGCTGCCTTCAGAGTGACTTTAAAGTGAGTGGAGCTGAAATAGCTTGTTTCAGCCGGTTGACAAACCGAGGAGCTGCACTTAGAACCAGTTTAGACTGGATTGGCTTGACTGGCTCAGACAGAGATATGCTCTATTATTTAGAAAATGACCATTTCGCTACCGAGCTGTGCGTGGTTGTTTTGTTATCAGGCAATGTTGATGCTCTGGGCATCCAAAAAGGTCGGGTGCAGTTATATGTGTGTCAGATGTGGGCTTAGCTAATTACTTGTTTATTTTTTTTATACTGTTTGCTGATAATGGCCGCCTTCAAACCTCTGAATTGTGAGATGACAAATGAATTTATTCTTCATTGAAAATAGCATTAATGACACCGTCACAATGCTTTTTTGCACAACAAATAACCCAAAACCTGAATTACCAAAGAAAAAAAAACACATAAAATTCTGGGATTTCTGCTTCGGAGTGGAAATCTTTTTCTTTTTTTTTCTTTTAGGACTTTCCAAGCTGTTCTTGTTGAACCCTAACAAACAAATAACCAAAAACAGCTGCCCTCCTCTCACACTGCCTAAGTGTGGAAAAGCCAATTATATCTGATGGTGCAGGGGCTCATTCATTCTCTCAATCTCGATAAAAAAATATTAAGCATTTTTATTAATAAATAAATAAAATGTTCATATGTACATATCAGTAACATGGTTCAGAAGGAGCTACAATATTAACACCAAAAAACAGGTGCATAATTTTCACAGAAACAGTGTAAATGATGGAACGCACAACAAAAAAAGGGAGAATTTTATTGTCTTTGTACTTTTAGTTATTAAACCATCCAATCAGTAGTGATATGCATAACAGGTGAATTCAGTGATGGCTCTTTACCTAGCTGGAAAACCGAAAGGATAGGAGAACTTTGATGATCCGTGGCTGTTGAGAATCCCTCTGCCGCCCGCCCCTCAGTCATGCTGGCTTTGTTAAAATGTTTACCAAGGCTCAGTCAGCTTCAAAATCATTCATAGTGTTCAAATCAATCATTTGTCTTCCCCCTCTTCCAAATAAACAAATCCTGTGTCATTTTTAACAATCACACAGTGTGCTTGTCAGAGAAAAATGCTCCAAACCTCTCTCCAGAAGGACACTGTGTAACATATCTTTGAGTTTAATGTCACATCCCCCACCAGTGGGACAGAAGGCAACATGGCAGCGTGAAGGCTGGTCATGCAGGAAAGGGGGAGGAAGTGAAGACCAGAGAGCTCAGGGCTACTCTGAGCGGTGATTCATGTAATATACTTGTCTTTCCAGGGTTTAAATCAGTGGTTTATATTATTTGACGAAAAGACTTTACTGATACAGTTGGAGTTAAGAATACTTAATTAACCACAATTAGGACTAGGGAAATAGATCAAATATAGTCAGTATATTTTGATTTGTTCTACATGGGATGTAGTAAATGTATTGGGAATGCTTGGTACAAACTGTCATATTTTTTTAAGCTGCCAGCATGACACAAGCTTTGCTGTTTTGCTTCTCGAGCTCTCTCCCACGATTCCTTAGCTCTCATGCACATAAAAATAAGTAGATAATAATAAGTTACCAGTGCCTCCATTTAAGTCAACTGCCTTCGTTTTTTTGAAGTAGGCTTATATTAGTGGCAAGCCTGTAGCAGAATCGTTATAGTGCACCTTTCTAAGCTTACAGTACAAAAGGTTTCACGCCCGGCAAACCTTCTTATGAGAGCAGATTTTATTACAGTTATTACAGAAACGTAATAATAGTTTGCCTCCGGGTTTTACAAATTGTTGAAAATTCAGTACATACACAAAATATGAGCAAGTTATGGCGTATTTTTTTATATCAAGGATGCTCTGCTGTATATTCTGCATTTAAAGAGACAGGAATTGAAGCAGAGAGGTGGCTTTAGAATTTATAGATTTGGAGCAGCTGTGGGTTATTGAAATCAATAATTTCACTCAGTTATCTCCCTAAACACATAGACCGATCATTTGGAACCAGACCTTAAATTCTTAAACCAAGTGCATAATTCTTACAGAAACATTGTAAGTGATGGATTGCACATGCAGTAACAACAGGAAGGGATTGGTTTCCCCCTGGCCTGTATTTGAGGTTCAGCCTTAATTTGTTTGTTATGACCATGACCCAGATGTTATTAGAAGCACCTTAGCTACTTTCTGCAGAAGAGAGCCTCCAGTATTGCCCAGAAAGTGTGATGTCTTGCCACAGATACGGCTCTCTCTACTTCTGCTCTGTGGCAACAGCGACTTGAATTGTGTGTTTTTGTCAGACAGTGTCGTGGTCAGGGTGGCAGATGAAAAAAAAACGAGGATTTCAGCAGTGCAGAGGTGCTGCTTGAAGACGGCTTTTTAACTGGCTGCCAGTTCACGTGTTGTTTCATATTTCATACTTGCTCCGTTTTCTAACAACAGAAACACGAAAAAAAGTGGAAATCAGAACAGCTTTACTGGGAATTCAGCTTCATTAAAAAACATGCTGCTGTCTATATGTGAGTATAGACAGCAGCACAGTAGCTCCATAGAACTAGGCTACATTAATCATAGCTACGTCGTCATGACATTTCTTCTTTTAAAAAATAAGATATATTAATTTAACAGCTGCTAAAAGTATTCAATTACCTAAATAATAATAATATTTTACTGGGTTGTATTTTCTTTTTATGTTTTTGCATGCAAGTTTAATATTGTAATATTGCTTGGGATGAGTTTTAAAAACAGAGAAATATTTTGCATCTTATTATGGACCATATCTCCCAGTTGAGCCACATACTTAATTGAATCTGTTCTCTTACAGTGTGCAGGTAGTTGGTGGTATGCAGTTACATAATAGTTAATCTATGTATACAACAGTGCAGTAATATCAGACTCAGCGCTTTGCACAGAAAAAAAGGGCTTCCAGCTTATTAACCTGTAATTATGCAACAACAACGAGTCATTTCTTTCCTGCCTTCATGCTGCTGTTTTCTGTTGATGGGCTCGCTTTTCTTTCTTTTTTTCCCATTTTTACCCATCCCCCTCACTTTCTCTTCTATCCTCATCTCTATTTCACTCCCTCTCTTTCTTGCTGTCTCAGTGTAATGTGATCCAGGACCGATGCTGGCAGCCCCAACTGTGGCACTGCAATCTCTGCTCTGCTCTGGTTGCTAGGCAGCCTGTCTGAGACAGAGCTCAGTGATGCACCTCTCTCTCCAGTCTGCCTCCAAAACATAAATAAATATATATATATATAAATGAGAAAGGGGATAGTGGCAGGGTTGGCAATCGGGCCACCAGCCAAAATTCTGAAGGACCCACCAAATGTTTCCATTTTTCAGATCGGCCGCTTCACATCTGCAGTGCAGCACGGTAGTACACTGTGAGCCTTCGAGGCTTCAGGAGCAGCGTACAGATATGCAGAAACCGCGAGCTCTAACCCGCAGGACGAGCAGATATCCACTGTGATGCTGCCCACGTTCTCGTGTGCTTGTGATGGAAAATTGCTGCGTGCAGATTTTGTGTCATCACGCCTAAAATGAAACCTACCATGTGTGGCTAAAACAGTGGGCTGCTGGCAGGCTGCCCAGGTGTGGGATATCGGTAGGGGAGTGAGGTTACTAGGAAGAAGCCGCATGATCGGCTACTTCAGAGCCGCTATGAGTCACGGCTCCAGTTGCTCCATGTGGCTGTGGAGGACGTTAGCTTTGCTCAACGCACAATGGAAACATTTTGAGGCCTCCGTTTGTCCAATTTGCGCTTGTGGGCGTCACACATGTTATGTGATAAACTAGATTTGCATATAGATTGTCCGCTTTTAGCTAAAAATCCCTCTTTAGTAGAAATACTGTGCTCTGCTCTTTGTACAGGTAGACTGTCTTTTACATAATAATGTGTAAGAAGATCAGAAACCAGCGAAAGGTGGCAGTAAATTCTGTTTGTGATTTACCTGTTATCGAGCTCCTTTTACATAAGACCTGGCGAGACTAATACCCTCGCCTGTATCTGTGTGTGTCTGCAGAAGTACAGGTACCAGGATGAGGAGACGCCCCCCTTGGAGCACAGTCCAGCACATCTGGCTCAAGGGAAAAGTGCAGAGATGCTTCATATGAGTGACAAAAACCTCGCCGCCATGGAGGCGATCCATGGCTACACACCACACACGCATATCTCACCTGTCAAGGTAGGATACGCACGTTCCAAAACACACTCGCTTATGTGCATTGGTAATCAATACACAACACTATTACAACAGCACAAAGCACTCAGCTGTCAACACTTAGGAACGACGCCGTTAGCCCACGGTGCCAAAATAAGCACACCCTTGCTCGAGAGCATATTGCAGAGAGCTTCACACATCATCGTTCCACAGCCAATTATATATGTACTGCAGTGCTGAATATTCAATGCAACATCAGTGAGATAACTCTGACTTCACATTTACATGACTTCATGTGAGCCACTTTGCGATCTGAGTGCATCAGAGATTTATTTTTTTCCTGCAGTGCAGCTCAAAAACCCTAATTACACACGTGCTAATTATGCTAAATGTATGTTCTGTGGAAGCGGATAATTGTATTTATAATTCATAATATTTGATGAAGACGCTTGAAAATTGCTGTTATTATTAAAGAAGATTGTTTAACACCCCCCTAAGAAAAAAACAGTATATATCACTGATTATTAGATTTCTAATTCAAACACACACAAACACGCACACTATCTATCTATTATAGGTTTTCTTAAGATGTCGTGTTGTCTTTTTTGGAATCATGGTCAACTTAAGTATGGTAATGGGAATGTAATACATTTATGGGGAATAGATACGGCCCCTGGCACCTTAAATGGTCAGATCAATTTTGCACTTACATGAATTTGCACAGCTTCAAAATCAATGTGCAGGATGCATTTAAGAGTTTTAAGGTAGTAATGCGAACACTTGAGACATTAAAGAATGCATTCAGATATAGGTTTGGTTTAATAAATGATACCGTGTGACAGCAGCAAAAAAAAAATCCAACAAATTGAAATAAAATCTCTCATTCTGAGTTTGGTGGCAGCAGATAGCTTGACTGGCGGATGGAGTTGCAGGTACAGAATCAAATGTATAGAATAAGGAAATGCTTACGATTCTTTTTTGCAATACAGTATTTAATGTCTTTGAGAGCTTCATGACAAAGAAGGGGGCAATGACACCAACAGCACAGGAGATGCCGGTCACACAGTCAAACGATACAGCTGACATCAGTAGGAATATGAGCGCTTTGCTAGGAGTGCATTAGCAAATACCTAGTGTAGCTACAAATGTAAAGGTGTAGGCTATAATGGCCACTTAATAATGATCTGTCTCCTATGCCCACATGCGTTATTTAACAGCATCCCTTGCTATTAAAACTTAAGAGTGCCTGCATTTATTTAGTTTGATGGGGGTTCTTTGAGGAGGGAGGGGTTATCAGTTTCTCACCAGGGAATACAATGGAGAGGCTGAGTTATTGTTGTCTGCTGCTGTTTAAAATATAGCTGTATGTTCAGCATGAGCTCTGGTGGCCATGGAGATTTCTCCTTGAGGATGCTGTGAGGAGGGTGCTCTGTATGGGAACACTGCCAAATTAAAAACCACCGCAGTAGCTTTGGAGAGTTAGGTCAAGTCGTACAAGACACTAGAAAAAGTTCCTTACTCGGTACAATGCACAAAAACTTGTCCAGATAGAGATTTTAAATGGGTATAAGACTGTATACTGCAGGAATAACACAGGGTAATAACATCTAGGAGTAGTGAAGAAGGTGTGAAAACCCATGTTTGTTATTTTAGCTCTCATCATCTTGGTATTGTTCTTTTAACCGGACATGAACATATTTAGACTAGAGGGAAGAGCAGGGGAGTTAAGAGCTAAGCTTGGGTAGATATTTGCTTCCATAATTTGTTACAATAGGAAACTTGTGACTTTGGTACAGGCTTAACAACAACATATCAAAGCAGCACTACCTTAATTATGCCTAAATTTAAGCCTTTGTGTGATTTTAAGGAGTAAATTATATAAAAATCAATTGCCTGTACAACTATAATGAGGTAGAAAATAATGAGAGCAAACCGTTTTATGCCAAGATGTAATCATGTATATGTCGGCCTAAATTTGGGTATTTTAACATGAGAGTCTATTAGGGATCGGCTCTCTTTTGAAGCCAACCTCAAGTGGCCACAAGAGGAACTACAGTTCTAGATTTCATTTTGGCTTTTGAGGTTGCTCGTTGATGGGCACAAACAAGAAAGTGGTTGTAATATATAATATACATATATTTTGGTTGTGGTAACTTTGTCTATAAGTCTGTGACTCTTACTCTAAAGTTCGGGTGTCACAATGCGCAGCTTTGGAAAACCTAAAGAACTTAACTTTTAATTACATTTTACAGCTTTCAACACCATTACCATTTATACTAGACCGATTATTCTGATTATCATTATTATTATTATTATGATTATTATTATTATTGAATATATTAAATTCAGTCTGGACAATGAACTACCATAGCTTTTGTAATTTTAGACATTTATCACGTAGTTTCATTGGTCCGGACAGCTGAAGATCACAGTGGGCTGTATGTGTCCGACGATGTAACATGACTTTGACGTCCCTGCTTTTGAGGCTTTACCCGTGAGGTTGTTCAAGACTGACAACAAAAAGATGACATGTTTTTCTCTGTTAAACCATTTTTTGTAGATGTTTAAGGGGGTGATGTGTTGTGACAGTTAAAATATATATTTAAAAACAAGATGACGTGTAAACGTGTCGCATTATTAGCTTTTACAAAGGACAGACAAGCTCTCTTTTTTTTTGTTACTTTGAATCCCTGTGCTCCCAGTTGAGTTTGCTATCCAGCACATGCCAAGGGATCAGTAATTATTCATAGTTGATGGGTGCACCATTTATTATGGTAATGTGGCAGGAGAGTTACTCCATTCTCTAAAAACCCACCAGTATGAGGTTTATTAAGTCAAATAAAAAATGTAATGCGTGCCCTCCAGTGGTTCAGGTCCATTACATGACTCATTCAGTCAGTCCTTTGAGGCTTGTGGTATTTTTTTTCAGTATATATGAGTTATCATACAGGAAATATTATTTATGATCTAATAATGATAACGTCTGTGAGGTTTTTTTTAATATATGTTTCAAACTGGCAAATTGCCCGATTTACTTATTGTATCCCATTACACTGAAGAGTATTTTATATGAATATCAGTAGGTCCCTCTTTTATCGTGAGCATGGAGACTGGCCACTGTATTAGGTACACCATGCATGACTCCTTCTGCTTTCAGAACTGCCTTAATTCTTCACGTCATAGATTCAATATGGAAACATTCATCAGAGATTTTCGACCCATATTGACATCATACTGGCATCATGACATTGCAGCATATTTGTCAGCTGCGCATCCACAATGCAGTTTCCTGTTCCAACGCATCCTAAAGGTGCTTTACAGGATTGTGATCTGATGAAGGTGGAGGCCATTTGAGTAAAGTCACTTTCATGTCCCCCCACCCAGCAGTGTGAACCATTATTCAAGGCAGGATGGATCCCTGCTTTTCATTGCAATTCTCGATCCTGTCAAAGTGTCCACATGTACAGAGTTGCTGCCACATCATTGGCTAATATTTGCATATAAGCTATTAGGTATTAGATACTGGCATTAATGAGCAGCTGAAGAGGTCTCCACTAATAAAATGGCACTTAGTATATAACTTTTTCTGTGAACTGTTTCATTAGATGTGCACTTTCATTAGAAAACTAATTGTGTTGAGGCTGGCATGCAGAAACAGTGTGGAGAATCAGGAAATTGGCATCAGAAATATGAAATAATTTCTGCTTTTCTTCTGTTATTTGTATTTCTCCTCAAACAGTGACTGACTCTGCTACACTGTATCATCCTTACGAGTCTTGACTCTTTATTATTTTGACTGCTAAAGCATTTTATTGGTGGACTTCAGTTTGTGCAGCATACCATGACTTTGTACTCTTAATTGGCTTCATAAAATTTATAAAGCATGCTTCTAATGCACATGTAAGCCCTTATCTAATTATTTTCCAGAAATGTAAATGTATTAATTTTCAAGGGGAAATTTATAAAATTGCATAGAATTACATATTAATTCAAATTAATAACACTGAATTTTTAATTTACTTTGGTGTGTAGATAGGTGTTATAATTGTTTAAATAAAATTCCTGCTTGGTTTTTGTGTTTTGTCTGACACCATTAGACCACATGTATCTTAAATTAATAGTAGTTTGACATTATAGTACAAATGTAATCAGTTTTTAATTGCCTTTAATTGCCTATAACTTAATTTGTTAGCTAGCATAAGTTTAAAATATACTTACTTATTTAACATTATCTACCTTTTTGCCTGTAATGTGAGGAGAGTAGTTGTACATAATACTTCTAAACTGCCAAGCACAGAGACCTACAGGGCTGCTGAAGCTTTAATTTAGAGTGCTGTGATATTTTTTCTGTTACGTGTTTAGATTTTGATTCTTGTTGAAATGTAATGTCGTTTCCAGTGTGTGTGGGCAAGAGAAGTGTAAAGTCAACAGGCCACCACTATTGCAACTCCTGTAGTGATTAATGGCCAGTCACTGGTCCTCTTTAAGGTTGTTTTTCAAATGTTAATAAAAGCAGTATTGCTGTTTAAGTGCAGTGTGTAGTCTATGGCACACGGAGATGCAGGAAAAAGTGAAATCTGTCTTCAACATGTAATGTAACCACTGTTAAATTTCATTCGTTTTCTGTCTTTCTAAATAAAATATTTTCTTCTATAACATTTTTTAAATTAATTTTCAGAATTTATTGAATTGAATTTATTGAATTTATTCATAAAATCCTATTATAATACAAGAAATTGTTTGCCCATCCTACACAATCAGGAGTTGAGCAAAAAAAAAAACAAAAAAACATGGCACACGGGTATATTTTAAAGGCCCTGAAGATTCTTATCTATATCAGATATGTCATCACGTTACCTAGCAACTACCTAGCAACAAGCTAAAATGACCCATTTTTAGTATTTATGCACAAATGTATTTAATTTATGAAATCATTACAGCATCAATACATTTTCAATTCATAACAGCAACAGCAACATCTGCTTTAGTTCCTCAAAACTTAAATTCTCGGTACATTATTTTGTTGTCACGCTGCCTAGTAACCACCTAACAACAGACTAAAATCACAAACAATACTTGGGTTTGGGCATGGCCTCCTTTAATTTTTAAGATTTCTACAACATCAGTGTGTGTTTTTATCTCCCCAAAGAACCTAAATAATTTTTTTAAACCTAAATAAATATGTTGCAAAATATGATGCACTTTAAATGTTATATATGCAAAATAATATATAATTATATATATAAAAAAGAATATGTCAGAACGTTCAATAAACTTTTTTTTTTCATTCAATTCTCTGTCAATTATGTCATGGTTTAGGCTTTAAAAAGTATGACACAGTCACTATAACCAAGCTGGAACTGTACTGCTCACCACTTTTAAGTGAAAGTTGCATCATTTTTGAGGCAATGAGTTTTTAGAATTCTAAAACCAATTTAGCAAATATTAAAGTGGAGGCTGTGAAAGCATTTCCTTGATATCATCCCTCAATGTGATATTAAGTACAGTGGGTAATACTTGGTGTAAAATACAAGGGTTTTGCAATATAAACTAAAACCATAATGAGGTTTTGCATTGTGAGTGTCCCATGTCTCTAAAAGTCTCCTAAAATAGATTTTCTACAGTCTCCCCATTTTGCCCAAAGACATTTCTGGTGCTCAGTATGTTCACTGCATCAAAACTTGTGTGACACAGAGAGCAGTTTATAAACCACTAAATTGCATTAGCAGCAATAACACTGTTATTAAGACACCTACACTGCAGTGAAATTCTGTCTTGAGGATATTTTTCCTAACATTTGAAAGAGAGCATGTTGATGTTGTTTGCAGTGGTGCTTTTTTGAATCAGGATTGGCCCTATTTCTATTTTTGGAATACCGCTATTATTTATGAAGTTTTGTGTTTCTCTTCAGGGAGAGCTGAATGCATGATGAAGTACAAAGGTCTGCCTTAACTTAGTTCAAAGTGAATTGTTCACATCACGCTCTGGGAGCTTTGCGTGTGCATCCTTGAATAGCTATAAAAACAAATACAAGAACGTAACTCCGTCCTAGGCTGGCTGGATGCATGAACATGTGGCGATCCTTATGTTTGTCCCACTCAGAGTTAGACGAGTAAAAATCATATTGTGATCAGATTTCTGCGATATTATGAGTCACATGCAAATATTAATACAGGCCTGATAAAGATATTTAATAATTATTACATATGGCTTACAGGTAATTGATTTTTTGTTGTTAATTGTGATTTTGATGAAGATTTAAAGACAATAATGGTCAATTTCAGGATAACTATGATGATGATGATGCATGATGTTTATCTGCACTGTGTTGCTCCATTTGCTTGTACTGTGTCCTCACACAGTACCCCCGAGGGCTCTTGTGAACTGGTTTGTTACTTTTTGAACAACACTGGAAACCCTGGCCTTCATCAATTGGAGATAAAGTATCTGAATTTCAGGAGCGGGACTACGCCTCCAAACACGCTCCTCCCGGTTCTCATCTATATATGTTCCCCCAGTTATACAAGCTGTTCATTCTCGTTTACAGAGAGGATGTGGGTCCAGCGAGTGAATAACATTGCCCAAGTTTTACTTTCCCATCTTTAAAAACCTTCTCCACACTACCTAACCCCTCCTGCAGCCATCTCACATGCTTGAGACTGCGTGGCAGCAGAAACATTGACTCATTGCATTTTTTCATACTCTTCAGCTTTGATATGACTCCTGATTTGCCATTTAGCAAGCCAAAATATTTCCAGTGAAGCACTGAATAGAAAGCAGTGTCTATATTAAGAAAGACAGGTAGTGTCTGTTAATAACAGGAGGAATCGGCATGAATCAACTGAATGAAGTGCTGTGCTGGATCAGCAAATGCAGCTGTCCTAACATTCATACTTTAATTACATGCTTTGTTGTAATATAAAACTTTTCCAGTGGGAGGAAACGGGTCTCCTGACATGTGAAAATGCTGCAGTGTTGCTGTTTGTAAAATTCATGGGCACATGGTGGATTGTTTAAAACTTCAGCTGTGCAGAGTAATCAATTCTGCTTTAACAAGCACTGACAATCCCACTGTTTCTTAATGGTTGTATGTACCTGAGTGTTTTTTACTCTCTCATATATAAGCTATCAGTGAGTAGTAGAGACAGTCCGTCTGTGTCACTGTGTATTCTGCTTAGTTTGATTGTTTGATCGCTGTTCTGCATTAATCCATCTTCAGGGCTGGTGCTTGTATAAATGATCAGTATACAATTTTTAATCAATGTTTCTCGATGTGCTGTCTGTGTGGTACACTGTTTTTAAGATTTTGCATATAACAAGTATTTTACTTTCAACACTGTAGTACAGTATGTTACAGTGTGGGCCCTTTAACTGTCGCATTCAAGGCCTGCTTTCAGGATTTCTTAGAAATATGCAAAATCAATCGCCACAAGAGAAAAGACTGAGCGGTACCCGCTGTTCTTCCCTGTGCCGATGTACAAGGCCTGCACAATTACCCTCTCCTTCTGTTGTTTTGCAGCCTGTGTTGATGTCTACGGGACACACTCCAATGTACACCTCCGCTGTTTCCACACTGGTAAGAGCACAGCAATCCGTGCTGGTCCATCAACGTGAAAGTTACCAGTATCATCATCAGTCATCATAATCAGTGTGATTTTTATCTTTGTTCCATGTCTTTGGCTGGCTGTCTGATTGCAGAGAGACAGCTGCCCATTCATCGCCATTTTATCTGTACTGCCAGAGTATGAGGTCATCTGTTTCTGATCATATCAGCGGCTTCATGCTCACTGTCATTCAAATCTCCTTTGTCTAACAGATTTGTTCTGCTCGTACTCAGTGGCTATTTTTGGGACTAAAATCACAGAAATCACTAAAATAGTTTTTCAAATGTTGAAAATTCAATCACACCACAAGACTCAGATCTGTCGTTACGTGCATGTTTCAGTTCCTATGTTCTAATTAAACAACACATAATCTACCATAGCATTTTTGTGCATGTAGAAGTTCATATTTCCCAACAATCCTAAAACATGTAACACAATGAGAAAACTATCTTTGTGGTCAAGACACATATGTAAAGTCCTGATGTATGTCGCTGCTAAACCTTTAGTGCTACATTGCTAAACCTTTGTGGCATGGATATGGACAGACAGAGACAAGCAGAGATTTGCAAGGGGAGACTGAAACCTGTAGGTGTCAGTGTTAGACCGTGCACACTCAACTTTCATAACCTTGAAAAGCTGGCTGTCCTGCTTCCTCTATAAAGCATTTTTGTGAGGTTTGAGAGAGGTTGCATTTGCATCTTGCTCAATGTGTTGCTCGCAGTTGCAAGGCGAAACGTGCTTATAGTGGTCCAGAAATGTATCTATCACCACTGAGAAGTTTGTTCCTTCCTAACCTTTTATTAGGATACTCAATTTAATTACATTTTATTTATGTAGCACAAAAATCATAACAGCAGTCGCCTCGTGGTGCTTTAGACTGTAAGGTAACCAAGAGAAAAGCCCAACAATCGAAGAGCCCCTTTGACCCCTTTTAAGTAAGTGGTTTGGGAAAGGTGGGAAGGAAAAACTTCCTTCTAACAGGAAGAAACATATGGCCGAAACAGGGTCAGAGGCTGCCATCTGGCCAATTTGGGGTGAGGGGAGGAAGACAGAACAAAAGACACACAATATTATATTGTGTTTTTATTAGTCGAAAATCTGAACATTAGAAATGAGCTGCTACATAATTACTTTAAAAGCAAAAAGACAGGATCATTGAAATAAGTGGAGTTTGGCTTTCAGTCTCTCCGTGTCTCTCGAACAAGTAGTTACTCTTGTAAACTATACGTCATTCTTTGTCTTTGTGGGCCTGCCCTGACTTTGAACACAACGCAATTAATAACACATGCTTAGAATTAAACTGTTTAACATATGGGAGACCACGCAGCCTCCAGCATGAAGTCATCAGTAAGAAAAATGTGTTTGTATGCGTTCCTTCAAACATGCACAGAACGACTGCATTCTGTTGATGCATGCACTCAATTTTCCCCACCGGTCGGGTTAAGTGTGTCCTGTCTTCAAGATGCATTGCGGCAATGCCTTTGTGTGTGGACGTGTTTGCAGCCGATGTAATGCCCGTGTGGTTGTCATTGATGTGTAGGTGGTATCGTCAGTCTGTGTCTTTATTGCTCTAATGGTGTGGGGTTTGCCAGTACCACTCCAGGGCCCATTGATTTATGGGTAGGATTGTCTCTGGAAGCACTGCAATGGTTTGGCAAGTAATAGAAGGTCTTTGGGTTATGTACATGATTTAGCAAAGAGGTGCTTTAGCTTCAAATGACATCCATTTTTTTTAAACTTATCTGGTAATGTAATTAGAAATCTTTTTTTTCTTCACACTGCGCAGAACTTTTGATATCGATCTGAGCTCATGCTGATGAATCTTCCCGCCTTTTACTCGATGTGACTCTTCGAGCCTGCATAAACATAGAAACTGATGTGTTGACTGCTCTGCTTTTATTTATCTGCTGTTGGTTTACTTAAAGTTCACGGTCTAACAGCAAATGAAAGCTTTTTTGTGTCACATTGTATCCAGTCTGTAACACGTGGAGATTTCTTTAGAAAGTGAATTCACTCTTTGTTTTCTTATTACAAGTTTATATGAAAATAATGCTTTAAAGGGTTAGGGTCATCTGATTCGATATATTCTGAATGTACTGCCCTGAAAGCACTGTTTTTGTTCTCTTTCTCTTTATATAATTCTCCTTAAAGACAGAGATCTGTCTAAAAATGAAAAAACAAAACAAAAAAGGCTTTTTTAATAATGTATGAGGTACTTTTATTGTGACAGTTTTGAATTGTTGAGATAAAAACTCTACACAGTGCTTATCTTTGCCATTAATCCTTCACCTGACAAGCTGAAAGTGAGAAGCAGAAGGCTGTAAGTGCTTACTGAAGACTCCCACCAACCCATTTGTTATACTCCTTCAGTTCTAATGAAAAAGGATGCATATCACTTTTCTTGTCTCCAACCACAGACGCAGTACGCAGCCCAAATCAGACAAATCCTTCTTCAGACAAAGCAGTTAAACCCTCTGACACGTGTCTGACACTTTGCACAAAAAAAAGACAGTTTGTTTTTAACGCAAGGATCAGTTACACGTTTCTGTAGAGATTCCCCAAGAGCTCTCCATTATACCTTCCCCCTTTCTCTTCTCCATTCTTGTCTGGTCAGTATCTGGTTTCCATCTTCATTTTCCCATCCTCCCTATTTTTCTTTAATAAATGTTTAAATACGTCCCTGCAGCTTCAGTGTAATTACTGAGCAGCCGCAGCTCAGGTCCTTTGGGAAGCAGAGGGGAGAGAGAAAGAGGGGGAGAAAAAATGCTGAAAGAGGATGAGAGAGCTGTTCGTGCTGAATGGCGGAGTAAAGGATAGAGAGGGCCTTGCAGAAGGGCGAAAATATTAGATAGGTAAATGGAGGGATTTTATTTCACAGAATGAGAACGTTTGCTGACAGCTTGTCCTTCAGCATGTCCTTGCTTAAGTCTGTTCAGTGTGCGTGCATGCATTTGTGCATATATATTCCACGCCTGCCAATCCATCTGTCTTTCTGAAAGAGAGAGCTTGCACAAGCTTGGAAAAAGGATCATTTAAGCCTTTTTTTCTGTACATGGTGGTGTGCTTTCATAGTAACCTCACGTCCTGTTTAATTATTCAAGGTAAAAATGGCAAACAAACCCCTCCTCTTTTCTTCAACTCCATATTCGGTCAAGAGTATTGCTGTCAATAGTGATGACAGGTCCTTCAATAAGGTTCTTAGAGATGTCTTGAGAGAATATTATTATATTCAATGTTATTTTCAACACAATTATATTCATCATAACAAAACAAAAATGCATTTGCAGGCAGCTACGTTGTTGATAAGTTTATGTAAAATGATGTTTTATACTGATCGCCCAACTTGAAAATAATTTGTGTTTGCAGTAAAGCTGCAAAAAACAATATTCACAGTGAGCGGACGTCACACGAGGGCATCGGCATCTTAAACCAAGATAAACAAATGTTAAACCAGCCACTCTCTGTTGCTGTTTTTGCTGTTTTTGAATGAAGCAGCGCTAACATGGTGAAGCAGAAAGCCGAAGAGAGCAGAAGAGACACAAATATTGAGCTGAAATTAAATAAATTTAATGAAATTAAAAGGAGGATTTGTTCATTATGTGCAAACGCTGCCCTGCAATTACTCCAGCTTCTCCTCACGTCGCAAATAAAAATCTCCTTTGAAGGGCCCTAATTTACGGACATATACAGACTTTCAAAAACAGCTCAGGTCTGGCAAAAACGTCACATGGCAAGCTTCATTTTTTTCCAACCAAGCTGTCACTACTGTGTTCAGGCTTCATTCTTTTTACTAGAACTGGTACAGTACTCACAAACCTTTCAGTGTCGAGTGTTCCCTAAGAAAAAAGGGAGGCCAGTTTGCGCCACTTGTCCTTCTTAAGTTCAGTCAAAGTATAATTCCTCAGCCTTTCACATCACCAGCGTAGACATTATACAGTGAGACAGCTAAGTAATTGCCATCAAACTTTCCTGCCTGCTCCTCTTTCTCTCAGCAGCAGGGATGGGAGGGGTACAGTACAGTAGCAGCAGAAAATGTGAACTGCGTTCTCTCTGAGCACAGACCAGTAGCAGGGAGGCACGGCTATCGTAGTCCACTACCAGAGAGGATGGAGAATGAAGGGATCTATTTCTTTTTATTCTGGATAGATGGCTTCCCGAAGAGTGGATGATCGGGTATCAGATAACAACAAGACTTACTGGCAACAAGTGATCAGCCTCAGCCTTGGTGGATGAAATCTTCAGCACCGACTCAACAGGAGGAAAACATTACTGAGCTGTGCTCTTTCTGTGATTCTGGACATGAAATCGTTGCATGTCTTGAGCATGCCAGCAGGGTTCGATTAGATTTGAGTTAAATGTAAAGCTCAAGTGTAATATCTTAAGTTGAAACAGGTATCTTTTAATTGATCCACTGTGGAAGCTTACTGTTATGGCAGGGCCTAGACCTAATGGCTCGCTTGGCAACAATACCTTGGTGGTACTTTGTGGTGAATTTGAATGAAGATGCTTGCAGAGGGTACTCTAAAAAAACACCTTGACACTTTCAGTGTGTCTGTATATCGTTGTAAGACTTGAACAGGGTGTAATATTGAATATCAGTGACTGACATCTAAGGACAGAAGCACAATGTTTATGTCTGTGTGGTACGCCAAAAAGATGGGCTGCCGATTCCTCAACAATGTGCGGAAGGGCAAGAAACGTCGGCATCATAAAATGGTAGGCATGTTTTAAACATGTTTACTTCATGTTTGTTTGTTTGTATGACTTCACCTCAGCATAGTTGCACAGATTTTAATGAAAATGTCACCGGCACAGAATATTACATTAGTGTGTTTTGTTATTTAAATATTTTAAAGTATGTGCATTGTGTTATTGTGTGATTTAAAAGGCACCGGGATTTTTTTTTACTTTTCAAATTGCTGCCATTAAAGCTCATAACAGACATTTTAATCACAGTGAGCTCGAGTAATCAGATCTGCTAATACTAATCAAGTCCTGCTCAGGCCGTGTGTGAGTAGTGATGCAAATTTGCAAAGTCCTGCTTGAATTGTAAATGCATTAGTGTCCGTTTGCTGATGGATGGCGGTGCTGCCTATAGAGCCATGCCAGGGATGGCTGAATAGGTGGTGTTAAAATATAGGTGGGCAAGAGCAGCCAAACACTGTAAATCCTAACCGCCCTGATGTCGAAAGACTTGACAGAGCGGAGAGACAGAAAGAGAGCTCTGTCAAAATCCCTGCAGGGAAATTGCCTGCACTAGGCTTAGATTTCTGCTAGCTATACTCATTATTTCTCTCTCCAGATAAGGATGAATTTGACGTAATGTTCAGTAGCACCGCTGGATGCGGCTACCGTGCGTGATGAAGCCGTGCACAGGCGATGCTGCAATCAGACAGTGAGCAGTTGAAACACGTCAGAAGAGAGATTTGTGTCTTTTCTTTAGGAGGACTGACGTTTTGTGAAATTGCCCGAGTCGTCGGGCAATTCCACACATCCAGCATGTTTAAAAGGAGCAGGCTTCACTGAACTTTTTGGCTCCTCAGATATAAATAATGTTGTTAATGAAATAATTTGCTGTGCCAGGATTTTGTTATAGTGCGTGGTAGCTCTGGGACACAGAGTGAAACAAAGGCTTCATTAATGTCATTAGTTACCCCTGCACTTCTCCTGCTGCGCCATGGAACGCCTAATGAAACTGAACCATTACAAACAAAATGTAAATTATCTGCATTTCCTGCTGTGATCAGTCAAAATGCATGTTGTTAAAAGTCTGCTGAAAAGCTGCTGCACTGCTATAATGTATTTCTACAGTGAATCACATCCAGATGTTGTTTTCAGAGAAAATATGAATAAACGGATAACACTTCTTCCTCTGGCTCAGCTTGAACGTCTTAGAGAGTGTAAACAAATAACTTCCCTTTGCATCCCATAAAGATCACTGGCTAGGATTATGAAGCCATTTTATTGAAAGCGCATGTGTTTGGATTGGCCGCGTAGCTGTTTGTGTGTGTCAGAGCTGTCAGGTCTGTGAAGGTCAGCAGGCTGATTTTGTGCTGCTGTTTGCTTTTCTGTAAGCACTTTTGGATGCACAGTGTCTTCCCCATGCTAATCAGCGTGTGCTAAAGAACAGTAACAAAAAAAAATGAACAATGGCGTTTGCACAGGGAGTCGGTCAACAGTGTATTCGCATTTTAGAGTGACAGACTGAAGATGTGAGTGAATCCCAGAAAGAATGATGAAAGAACGAGAGTACAGTGTTGATGTCTGCTGTGGCGAGCTGGTGCTGTATGAATGAAACTGAAGTGAAATAAAAGAGCGTGGATAAACTGTGACACTTCAGGTGAGCTGGAAGAAAATTCTTGGCAGGTAAATCCAACCCACGTCCACGCCACAAATCGTGTCCACCCACTGATTTGCTGCTTTTTGTGCTATTTTCTACATCACTTTGATCCTGATGGATAACTTGTTGAAATGCTGTGGTTTAATCTGGCTCTGTGAGCTTTGCTGCTGTATGGTTTAGGACAGAATCGCCGACCATTAAGCGAGCCGGCATTATACTAAATGGGCTAATCATGCTGTGTGTCATTGTCATTACACCAGTTTACCGTGTCTTCATCATCCTCTGACTCTCCACAGAAATTGCCATATGTACGAAATACTGAGATGTTTGTTTTGAAACGATGGGCAGGAGGCATATCCGCAATATCTATGAGATGACCACTTAGTGCATCAGCTCTGTAATTCAACTAGCAGCTAGAGCAAAAATAAAACCATGGCCATGAGTATAAGGGCCTGCATGAATTATTTCTGTGTCCATCATGGACGGATGATAACAAATGGTTTAGGAGCAGTGCTCTCCATCCTTTAGCAGAGTGATAACCAAAGCATAGTGAGAGCAGTGTCATCACAGCTTACAGCTAAAATGGTCATCAGTCTTGGCTGCGACTGCAGGTTTCAAGGGTACACTGAGAGCTCAGCCGAGACTTGCCTCACATTTGAATTTCTGCCATTATTTCTTAATAATGTTTCCTTTCTCTCTGCCTCCAGGGAAACACTCCTCCAGTGGTCGTGAACACTGACACACTCGATGGCTCCCCATATGTAAGGATTATGTTTAATCTTCCCTTTATTGTATTATTACGTTAGGCTTAACCACATGGCTAACTTAACTGCCTTCATATTCATTGTACATTATCAGTTCAATTCCACTCCTTTCCCACCCTGCAGGTAGGGCTTTGCACACTGTTTTAATCTGCACGGTAACAGTTATGAATTTTTCCTCCATTTTAATTAAATTAGCTTTCTTTGTTTGATATACATTTGGGAGAATAGAAATATTCCTTAATTTGCTTCAGAGTTCTGAAATGGTGTCATATCTGTAAGGAAAAGCAGTGACCGTATCATCACGAGTTGTGTAGAGAATGAGGAAATGCCTGCAATCACAGAGCAGCAGCAGCATTTTTGCACCACTACCGCATGAAGAGAAGTTGTTTTCTAGGTCAGACACCAAAACACTGAAGACTGAAGTTACTTAAATCTCCTCGTCCTCTTGAACTGTAATTGCAAAGGTAAAGCTGACGTGGAGCCAAGTTGTTCATCCAGAAGGAAGAATGGTACTGAAAGAACAGTGCAGCAGTCAATAGTGCACATATGATGATCCGGTCCACGGGACTAATGCTAGAGATAAAATTTAGCTGACTGGTTGTGACAAAAATGGTCTACAGGGACACCACCCTTAAACTGATGTCTTCTTGACAGGTGAATGGGACAGAAGGCGAAATCGAGTATGAGGAAATCACACTGGAGAGAGTGAGTGTCATGATGTGATCTTTTAAACCTCATTACACATTTACAGTCCAGTTGCGCTGTGATTCTTATCGTATGGACAGCATCGGGATTAAAAGTTAGAGCGAGTCAAAGTCAAGCTTTTTATGGATGCATGAATGTAAAAGTGCTGTGAGTGATATATCTATAAATGCCACTCCCGTCATTCAAAGACATGGAAACACGAAACCTTCAGATGACAAAGAGAATTAAGTAGCAGCAAGGCGCTGCTAATCAAATGCACGTGATTAAGTGATTTTCAACAAGTAAAAGCACAGGTTTTGGCAGTTTGCTGGTCTGTTGATAACAGAGTGCGGTAATTTTCCCAAAGTCAGACTGTGCAAGGCTCAGAGAAATTCCCAAAAATCCAAGAGTTAAATGTTAGGTTGATGACGGTACAGTTATAAAAAGACTTAACAAGTATGGCATATTTGGAAAAGTTGCCAGGAGAAATCCTCTTCTCTGTAAAAAGAACATGGCAACACAGCTTTGTAAAGGTTTGCAAAGTTTTATGTAAACAAACCAAAGTGGAAAGTTTTGGCCCAAACCAAACACAGCATATCAGCGCCCAACACCTCATGCCAACTGTCAAGCACTGGCTTGTTTTAGAGCCATGAGACCCAGGCACCTTAATGGCATTGAGTCAAACATAAACTCCACTGTTTACTAAAGTAATCTAGAGTCAAACGTGAGCAAAAGCCCAAACGGATCAGGAAACAGAACAGTGACCCCAAGCACAGCAGCAAATCTACAACAGAATGGCTTGAAAAGAGAAAAAGAGGGTATTTTAATGTCCCAGTCAAAGTACAGACATCAGCCTTATTAAAATGCTGTTGCAAGAGCTCAATAGAGCTGTGTTTTTTGTTTTTTCACAGGACTGCATGCAGTCACAGGAAAACTTTCTCTTGCACATGAATAACTGTGTGCTTTGTTTGCATTGAATTGCAGGGTAACTCAGGCCTGGGCTTTAGCATAGCAGGGGGAACAGACAACCCTCACGTGGGCGATGACCCCAGCATCTTCATCACCAAAATCATACCTGGAGGAGCTGCTGCTCAGGATGGACGGCTGAGGTAAAAGCGCACACAGCGAGCTACAATAAACACAAATCCAGTCTGTACGCACATACATTCCAAAACCCAAGACAAGAGAAGTGGATGCTTAAGCAAAGCCTCCCGTCTTCTTTTTTAAGTGCAAAGTAATGTAACACAGTACTGTACATAACTCGTTGCTCGTTCAGTCTGCTCAGCTTCAGAGCTACATGTAAGAGCATCTGTCTGTTTAACTCAAGAAAGGCATGCCTTAGCCTAGCTAAGAGTTTGTATTTTCTTCCCCGACATGTTTAAAGGTCTTTTTGCATTTTGATGCCATGTTTAAAAGAAGTAAAGTAAGGCTTAAATATGTTGTATATGACAAATTAGGTCGCACTTTAAACTAACGATATGGAAAAGCAAGTTTAAAATGTGGTTTGTGTGTCAAGGTTAGTGCCATAAATCTCCACACTCTCACTTAATGGACAAAACATGTAGCGGCAAGCTGCAACATATTTTTTGGAAGAAAAGAACTGTTCGCGCCTAAATTTAAATGAAAAAAGATGGAATCCTAATCATGCTTGTTGCAAGAATATGTAATAATATGCATGTTTTGCCACTTTCATAAGAGGATGTAGTACAGAATTTGCCTTTCTGTGGGAAAAAAACAACACTTAGGATCCATTTCTGTGACTGTGCTTTAACACAGACGCATCGTCTTCTTTACACTTGACCTATAAACCTCCATCTGGAATGATGAGTTTGAAGAAGACCTAATGAAAATGCTCATATTTGCTTGAATGCAAGTATATTTTTTGTCCTTGGTCTTTGATTAAGCTACTATCTGCTTATTTTAACGTGGTTGTTAAAAGGTTCTTCCATCAAAGTAACTGATTTATTTATTTTTTGCAGTTAAATGACGGTTATTTGGAATATTTAGTCCCCTACACATACACGTTTAATAAAGGTTGTGCTCAAATCAACACAGTGCATCAATAAATATATACAGATGCTCTGTGGAGGCTGAAAAAAACATTGCATGATAAAAATGTTTTAAATCTTTCCTACATGCAGCCTTGCAGAAAATATGCAGCTCGGATGATGTAACATCATTTGCATGAAGATGTCAGCTGTGATTGGGTCCCTTTGGATTTGACTATAGCGATGTATTTCAGTGGTTAAAGCTCCGGCAGCCTGCAAGAATAATTTCAGTCCTATTTACGCATCATCATTTTCATGGCCATAAAATACATTTTGAATACATGAATGGAATCACGAAAACACGGCCCTGGAGGGGGAAAAAAATGTGTGTGTCTGAAAATAGCAATTTCATCGCTGAAGATCAGCTTCTCCTATACACACAGGCTGTCACTTTCGCTTTACCTATCAAGTCGTCATCATTTTTTATGAGCGGTTAACACAAAGAAGCTATACTGCAGCTTTCCCCCGGTGCTAAATCAATAGAGCAAGAGATTATACCCTCTTTAATCTTAGTCACTGAGAAGTGGAGAAAAAAAAAAGTCTGCTGTGAAACTGGATCCCCAGCGCGGCTGTAGCTGGAGATTGACTGTTCCTGACCTCGTCTGGTGGAGGATTACACCCAAACTCCTTCACCAAAACAAAAACTCATGCGGTATTTTTTCCTCTCGCGCCCACAGTCTCTCTCTGTCTCTCTCCATTTCTTAGTGTGAACGACTGCATCCTATTTGTGAATGATGTGGACGTGAGGGAGGTGACACATAGCCAAGCTGTGGAGGCTCTTAAGGAGGCAGGTGCTATCGTCCGCCTCTACGTTCTCCGCAGAAAACCAGCAGCGGAAAAAGTCACTGAAATCAAGCTCATCAAAGGGCCTAAAGGTGTGTGCAAGCGAGGACTGGTGCAAAGCATCAAGGCTTTTGCGTGGGCTTACGGATGCTAAGCTGTGCCCTCTGGATTTAGCAAATCTACTCTGTGTTAACCTGCACCTCCTTTGCGCACGCTCTGCTCCCCCTTTTCTCAGGATTAGGTTTCAGCATTGCTGGAGGGGTGGGGAACCAGCACATACCAGGAGATAACAGCATCTATGTCACTAAGATCATTGAAGGCGGAGCAGCTCATAAAGATGGGCGTCTGCAGATTGGAGACAAGATCTTAGCGGTCAGTCACTCACATATAATAGCTTCCAGCATGCAGGGACATGTGTTCTCATACATGGATTCGTGTTCACCCGTATGTACACTCACACATTGCGCACATATGAGGCACTGATGTATCAAGAGCCAAGATAAATTACAGCTCTCAGTTTTCATGGTTTGACATTACAGCCATTAATATGTTAACAGATGTGTAGGATGGAGTGAGCCTTAACTACAACAATGCCAGAGTGATTTCTAAGCAGCATTACTGCCACCTGCTGGGGAACACACAGCTCAACACCACCAGCTTCAAAATGGTGCTGTTCCCACTAAATGGTGTCTGAGCCGTTGCTTTAACTCAGAATGGGATGTGGCAGCATCCTTTTGTTCCCTGTGAATTTGTTAAAAAATACATTATGTGTTCTCTCTGTAACCTACAGTTAACACCACGCAGCCACAGTTTCTTTGATTTAACTCTCAATCAGCTGGAACTTGTCATTCCAACTATTTCTCTCCCTGCATTTCCCGTCCACTTTAAAGGTGTCTAAACCAATTTGAGTTTAGCGATTTATACTCTAATTTCTGCATCAGAGGTGTCAAACATGAGGTCAGTGAGCCAGAACCAGCCCTCCACAGGGTCCCATCTGGAACGCTTTGCTAAGTGTGACTGATGCGATTTTTCCACATTTGACAAAGCGTTTGGTTATACTAACAGTAGACTGACTGAATTTGGAGGATATTGTTTTTCTTACGATGTATATGCATTTAAATCAATTCTGTTGTATTTATATAGCGCCAAATCACAACAACAGTCTCCCTGAGGCACTTTACATTGGAAGTTAAAGGCCCAGAAATAGTAGAAGAAAGACCCCAACAATCAGACTACCCTGTGTTGCCCCAAGCACTTGACAACAGTGGGAAGGAAAAACCCCTTTTTAACAGGAAGAAACCTCTAGCGAAACCAGGCTTAGGGATGGGCAGCGATCCACCTAGACCAGCTGAGGGTGAGAGGACCTCAAAAGGTTCAGACTCCTGGATGCTTCATAAAATATGAACATTTTCCAAATGTATCTTGTACCTTATTACAGTAAAAAACAGGGAGAATTTTAGATGTGTATATTTCTTCTAAGTTATTAGGAAGTGGTTTTACTGGCCTGGCACACTTGATATCTCATGGGGCTGAATATAGCCCATGGATGGAAATGAATGTGACTCCCGCTTTTAGACAAAGAGAGATTCTCTCATGGAGCAACTTCACTTAGCGTATTATTCAAACTGGTCTGTGTTACAATAAATCTCTTAAAACTTATTGTTCTACCATTAAAAATTAATGTTATTAACATCTTTCCCTAACATGTATTAACTTTCCACGGACTAAACTATAATTTTGCTTTCATTACTGGAATCTAGCTGCTAAATGTCTAATCCATGAGTGCTGCTGGATCACACATAATGAAGTCACAGGGGTGACAGCCTTCTTATTTGCACTTTGTTACCTTACCTGTGTTTCCTTGTTTGTTGCGAACAATCAGGTGAACAACGTGTGTCTGGAGGATGTGATGCACGAGGATGCGGTGGGGGCTCTGAAGAACACAGCCGAGGTGGTGTACCTCAGGGTGGCCAAGCCCAACAACCTGTTCCTGACCAACTCGTACAACCCTCCTGACCTCACCAGCAGTAAGCCTCCATCCTTCTGCCCAAATTTCCTCACCCCGTATTAAAGAGAACTTTGAGCTATTAAAAACAAGACCTGCTCTTTTTGTGTTTGGAACAGCTGTCAAAAATAGAACAGAGGGAGAAAAAGTCTTATTAAGTGCTAGAGATGACTGTGGGATTTCTATGAATAGTAAAAGCTCAGTTCAGAACCAGTTTCTACCAGTTTTCTCTACAAAGTGAGAGCTACAAAAATACAAAACACAAATTTCACCAGAAAAAAGTTTCACAAAACACAACAGATGTGATTTTGGGAGACAGAAACTTAATGGAATAGCAAGCTAACAGTAAAAGTCTAATAGCAAACATGTATGTACAGTATTAAAACACGTTACTTTCCCCTTTTCTCTTGTACTACACTGATGAATCTTCTGTTTATTTTGAGCGTGTCTCAGCGTGTTTTGGTTTCTGTCACTTTTGTCTTGTTATTTTTCCCCCCAAAACACAGATTTGTTTTCCGCTACTTCCGTAGTATTTCCTTTTCTATTTTTCTGGTGTTTTCTTAAGTTGCAGTGCAACCTGTGACCTGAAACCAAGAAAAAAGTGCATGAAAATTGAAGTACAATAAAATCCATGTGCTTGGTATGTTACACCTCATTTGGTTTTGTGCTTATTTTTCCAGCATATTCCCATATGGATACTGAACTTAGCCACCCAAACTATCTCGGATCTGATTACCCACAAGCCCTCACTCCCACCTCACCGAGTCGATTTTCTCCTGTTCTACACGGCATGATGGGAGATGATGATATTCCCAGGTGAGCAATGATCCTTGAACTGCAGTTTTATCTTGTTTATTTATTATTATTATGGGGGCATTTTAGCCCTATAAAACTTATTTTGTCTCCTTCATCGATTTTTCAGAGAGCCTCGTCGAGTTTTGATCCACCGAGGCTCCACAGGTTTGGGATTTAACATCGTCGGAGGAGAGGACGGCGAGGGGATCTTTATCTCCTTCATCCTGGCAGGCGGTCCAGCTGATCTCAGCGGAGAGCTGCACAAAGGGGATCAGATCCTCAGTGTAATGACAGTTTTCTTCATGTTATCAAGTAGTCATGTAATCCTTAGCAGCACTGGGTCGTCAGGTGTTAACAGTCATGGTGTGTGTGTGACAGGTAAACGGCGTGGACCTGCGTATGGCCACACACGAACAGGCAGCTGCAGCACTGAAGAACGCTGGCCAGACAGTTACCATCATCGCACAGTACCGACCCGATGGTAAAACCACTGAGAGACCTTCTCACAAAGAACTTTATACGTTGCAAAACTTGTTTGAGCAATGAGTCTAAAAATTGGCCTTTAAAATAAGCTTCAAAATCTCTTTTTGAAGAAAATGACTAAATGCAATGGTAGGACTACTTTTTAAATAAGGTGGAAATGTAGGCGATGGGCAAAGAACAAAACAATGACTTAGTAATTTCTCATGTAGATTCTTTTTGAAACAAAGAGATCAAACATCTGCAGCTAAATCCATTTATCCACGCTTCAGCCACTGAAGGACTAGACATGGAAAAGAGAAAGATCTTTATTTTTATTGAAGCAAACATTTTAGGTGTCTGAGAGTAAAATATGGAATCTTATATGTTTGTGTTTCTCTGTTGCAGAGTACAGTCGTTTCGAGGCTAAGATCCATGACTTGAGGGAACAGCTGATGAACAGCAGCATGGGCTCTGGGACGACAACCCTAAGGAGTAATCCAAAGAGAGGCTTCTACCTCAGGTCTCACACTAAAAGCAGAAGAACTACCTTTGATATTAGCCTTATAGGATGAGATCAAAGTGGCTCGAGGATACGGTTTTTGGGTTAATGCATCGTTTGACTGCAGCATAGCAGAAATCCACAGCTTTTTATCATTAATAAGAGTGGTTATATTGCAGCATAGTATGGATGTTTCAAATACTTCAAATAATGCAGATTTAGTTCCATTTAATGTTGCTTAAAGTATTTTGAGTCAGAGAGCTAAAAATCTACCTGCACAAAGCCAAAAATATGTCAAGCATATTTAACTAAAGAAAATGTCATTATTTGAACTCAGCCGTCCTTCCACTTGAACGCCATTATGCTGCCAAATGTGTCTGCAAAGAAACATTTGCAAAGCCTCGTTCAGTTGAAGTGTTGAGTTTTGAAAGTCAGAATAGGATCTATAGCCGCAAGAGTAGAAGTAGAAGCGTTATCAAAGGCAATGTATAGTCAGGCTTCAAAGGCACACAATATGAAGTAAGAATAGAGAAATAAAATGACAAGGCGAGCACTAGACATACAAAAATCACAAAAACTACAAGCCTTAAGAGGAAAAAGAATAAAGAGGAAAAATGTAAAGTATCTGTCTGCAAATATGTCTCAGTCAACAGCATTAGAGTGTTTATTATTGTTTCCTGGGCCTTTATATGCATTTAGCTACCATTTGATGTATTCACCGCCAATATTAGATTTACAGGGAGTACCAGCAGGACACCATTGCATTACTGTGTTTACTGTGTATACAACAGGCTCACGTGTTTACTGAAGGTAATCATTTAGAGCAGTCAACACAACGTTACTGAAACGCTCTTTATTTTCTGCGCAGTTAAATAAAAATGTCACGATTAATCCATGGAAACTAAGCTCTACAGCCACACAGCAACCGACCCACATTGAATTTACTCTGAAATGTTCCATTTAAAGATTTACACCAACCAACTTATTAACTATGTTTATTAAAGACAAACTAAAGAGTACTTGTGGTGCAAATTATCTTCAAAATCACTGCAGGTTGCAGAAATACTTTAAGCCAAAAACCAACAAGCAAACATCCAAACACCACATCACGCTGCACAGAATACACACTGGTCTTTATAAGAAGTGTGGGTGAGAGGACTAGTCGCTGGTATTCAAGGTATGCTTTGCTTGACCGAAAAAAATCCTGGAAAGAGAAGCAGTTCATGGTTACATTTCACACAGTGTGTTATACGTCCACTGGCACATGGAAAGCAGACGCTGTCAGTCATGCTTTTAAAGCTCATAATTAGGCTAAATCCAATATTTCATACAAATTCTTCTTTTCTGAATAACTGAAGTCGTGCGGGGCACTCAGTGCTAGCCACAGGTGGCTAAAAACAATTATTTTTAAAAATGCCAGTATAGCAGCGTACCCCCAATGTTTTATTCCTATCCGCTTTGTCTTTATGAAAATGTCAAGCATGTTTCTGGTCCTCTCTCTCCATTTAGTCAGCACACTTGTTAAAATTCAAAAATTCTTTTTTTAGTACACATCTCTTACAATGTAACGTTTCCAACTGTACGGATGTTTCTGTTATCACGATGCACATTAAAATATACTAAAAGCGCAGTTTTTGGAATATCAGTGGCTTTTAAAAAAAAAAGATATTTAAAGGCTTTTTATGAAATGCCTAATTGAAATCCTCTTTTTCCTTCCAGGGCTCTTTTTGACTATGATAAAACTGCCGACTGTGGCTTTCTCAGTCAAGCACTTGGGTTCAAGTTTGGAGACGTGCTGCACGTGTTGGACTGCGGAGATGAAGAGTGGTGGCAGGCCCGTAAGGTCAGCCCGCAGAATGAGGCTGAAGAGGTTGGCTTCATCCCCAGCAAGCACAGGTCAGACACTTTATATGTAGCAAACTTACTGAAATGTAGAGTAAAGCACTGCAGCTCAGTGCTAATGACAGGTTGTCTCACCTTTGTCACACATTTTTCTTCCTTACAGGGTGGAAAGAAAAGAGTGGTCTCGTGTTAACACCAAAGAGAGGGTACGTTTGTTCATTATAGCTTTCTGAAGGAGGGGAGTTCATTCAAAGTGTGTCCTGATCGGTAAATATCTGCTCTTGTCTCTGTTACAGGACCTTGGTCGGGACAGCTTGAGCACACAAGGTAATTCGGTGGATGCTCTTTTGCATCCATTAAGAGATTAGTAATATGCATTAAAGGTGCAAGTAGCTGGAACTAAAACAAATGTGTGAACAAAGCAGTGTTATCATCACCTTTGCTCTACTCTTGGCATTGCTGATATCTCTAAATGCCTCTCCACTATTATTTGAGCAGATCATTGACTGCCAGATATGAATCTAAGACTTCTCCTTCAGTATTTCCCAGAAGGCTATAATCCAAAGCACACATTACGTCAAACAGTCACGCCTTTAACACCTTGCCAATAATGATATCTCATACATTTGCTGCCACCTTTGAAGATACATCATCTGCCCTGCATATAAGTACAAACACGCGCATGTCGATGCAAACGTGTCATTTGTAAGAAGGCAAAAAGAAACCGAACGCTTCTGTGTTCTCTCACCAGGGAGAGATAAAGCCTCACACAATTATGAGACAGTTACCCAAGTGGAAGGTAAGGTGAAGTCTGTACTTTCAGGCTTTTATACGAATGTTCATTGTTTTGATTTTCTCTTTTGTGAATGATCCCGCTCTCTCTTTATCCTTTCATTCTCTTTATGATAAGTACATTATGCAAGGCCCATCATCATTCTGGGTCCTGTGAAGGACAGGATAAATGATGACCTGTTGTCTGAGTTCCCCGATAAGTTTGGATCTTGTGTCCCACGTAAGTGATTACGCTGTCAGTCTCGGAGACAGATGTGTTCGCCAGTTTTCACTTGCTGCCACCGCTGCACAATGCGACAATATTAAAGCGATGTGTGCGCAGTGCATCAGACAGAGGTGATGCTGAGATTCAAAATGAGGTGCGCTTTCTGTTCTTCATTTGACAGACACCACGCGGCCCAAGAGGGAGTATGAGGTGGACGGGCGAGACTATCACTTTGTGTCCTCCAGGGAACAGATGGAGAAGGACATCCAGAGCCATCGGTTCATTGAGGCCGGACAGTACAACAGTCACCTGTACGGCACGAGTGTCCAGAGTGTCCGTGAGGTGGCTGAGCAGGTGTGCAGCAGCGTGTTGGATAATGGGTTTTGTAAAATGGGATCATTACCTCCAGATTCATTGAGATATTGAAAAATAATGCCATAAAAACCACGGCTTTTAGTACCCAGAGTATGAAGTCAGGCACAAGGACATTACTTAAAGGAACAGTTTACCCCCAAATATATTTACATATTTTACCTCTATACCTGCTTTTTATTCATCTAAATGGGTTTGGGTTTGAGTAGATATGTGCAGACTCGACCTTCTATCATGTATAATATACTAAATAGCACTTGGGCTGTGTGGTGAAACATCAGTAGTAACGCTTCTTTCAGAAACCACAAAATCACAGTTTTTAGGAGCTTGAAGCACCACAAGGCAAATATTTAAGATATCTAATGGCAGATATCTCTTCAAAACTGGTCAACTGACACAAAACACTGTAGATAAATAATACTAAAAGACATGGGGAAAAAAACTCTTACCCCTTTAAGTATGATGAATCCGTTTGCACTAAAAACACTTTGTGTTTTATAACAGCAATGCTCCGTTTAAGTAATAAGCTCGTTTAAGCTCAATTAACCTACAATATTCATTAGTAAAATAACATTCTATTTTTGTATTTACTTATCATTTCTGTTCTTGCTTGCATGCATGAGCAGCAGGGGAAACACTGCATCCTGGATGTCTCAGCCAACGCTGTGCGCAGACTACAAGCAGCTCAGCTTCACCCAATTGCCATCTTTGTGCGGCCCAAGTCGCTGGAGAATGTCCTGTATGAGCTCAAATCTTCTATATGCATTTAGAAAAAAAATTCTGACAATGATTATTCTTTACAGCTTGAAAGCAGGTGTGATTTTATATTTGTTTGATTTGATTAACAGAGAAATCAACACTCGCCTGACAGAGGAGCAGGCCAGGAAAGGAATGGACCGAGCCCTCAAACTAGAACAAGACTTCCTAGAGTGTTTTACTGGTAAGAGCATGCAGCAATCACATGTGCACGAGGTTTGGTTTTAGATTGCACTTAATTACATGGACATTTTAAATGTAAAGTCAACAAAAAAGTAAGCTTTTTTCAATGCACTGTCTATCACTGTATTCTTAGCAGAGGGATTCACATTTAGGTTTTGGCAGAACCAGATGGAAAAACAGGATTTTATGCGTCTGTGTTTGCACTCAAATGTAGGATTACTCATAATCTATTTGATATGGAAAAAAATCATCTCTTTTATCATTACAAGATTCTAGAAACAACAGGCTGACCGTGTTTTGCTGGCGCTCGTACGCACACTTTAGAAGGTGATCAAACTTCCTCTTGTAGCTCTCGTAGATTTTTTTTGTTTAATGCCAACAAATGCCAGCGACCGGGCTCCGCGCTCCCGTTTGTACTGGCACGACTGAACAATCTGAATAAGAAAAGGAATGCCTTTTGGGAGGACTCAGGGCATTTTAACATTTAAGCGATGCATTTAGGGCAAATCTCAGCAGTTGGCAGAATATGAATGCGAGGTTTAACAGCAAATTCAACACTGTCTACAGTTTCTAACAAATCATGAACAGTGGGGGGGTGTGACATTTCATCAACCACTCAATGTCATGGTCCTGGGTCATTTTGGCCCAGCGTTTTGTGTTTCCTTGAAGTTCATTTTTGTGCTTTGTGTTTATTCTGATTTTGTATTGGTTTAGGGTTGAACCTGTAGTTTGGTGTGTGTATTCAGCCCTACCTGTGTCTGTCCTTGGTGCTCTGTTCATGTCCCCGTGTTGTGTTGTAAATCAGTCTGTGTGTTCCTGCTTTACTTTGAAGGCTCATGTTCTGGATTTCCTATTCTATTTTGAAGGTCTGTGTCTGTTGTCATTGTGTTCAGCTTGTGTCCTCCGGTCCTCATGTGTATTAGGTTCAGCTGTTCTTCCCTCCTGTGTGTGATTACCTGATTACCTTGTGTGTGTATATTTAGTGGGTGTCGGTCTGTGTTCATTGTCGGCTGGTCTGCGTTCTATGGTGTTCCTGTCTCTGCGTCTCGCTGCCCCGCACCCCTTTTGTATGGTCTCAGGTTTGTCATTTAGTTCTCCCAGTTTAGGTTTCTTCAGTTGTTTTGTCATGCCTCACTGCCTGTTTCTGCCATTGTCACTTTGTAAATAAACATCACTCGTATCATCAGTCACTGCTGCATTTTGGGTCCTCCCTTTCCTCCACACCACACGGCTCACTCCGCCAGCCGTGACACTCAAAGCACATGGGAAACTGTGTAGAACTACTTAGCTGATGTAAATGTGCCTCTTCTTTGATGTCGTACACAGATTGTAAAACTATATTCATAATTGATTATATCTTAAATTGTCATTTCCCCTGTTTCTCTTTATCCCCACGCCACCACCCAACCAATGTTTCAATTTCATCTCCTGTCTTTGCTCTTTTCTCTTAATTTCCTGCTGCCTGTGTCATTTTTTTCTTTAACCCATACCTCGTTCTATTTGTTCTTTTCTTTTCTCTCCTTCTGTCGCACATGCTGTGTCCCGCTGCAGCTGTCGTGGAAGGGGACAGCTTTGAAGAGGTCTATCACAAAGTAAAGACAGTGATTGAGGAGCAATCAGGGCCTTACATCTGGATCCCCACTCGGGAGAGGCTGTGATGCTGCACCCGCTCGACCACCCCTCCCTCACAACCACCGATCGACCGCCACCCTTCACCCTCACAGCCAAGCCAGCCTCGCCTGCCTGCCTGTCTGTCCTCCAGCAAAGTCAGTGCTTAGGCAATCACTGAGAATGACACAGAGAGATAAACGCATACTAAGACAAAACACAGCGACACCGCGAGGCAAAGAACGATACCAAAAAATAAAAAATAAAAAGGAGAGAGACTCTGACACAGATGTAAATGCAGCGATGTATAAAGAGACTGAGAGAAAAGACTAAACCAGTATCCCACTATAATGAAGCCAACCCAGTTCACACTTTGCATTAAAATGCATCTCGGATACACGAGTGGACAGCTCTAGATGCAGCTGTGACTGCACCCTAAACTGGGTGCTGGTGGGGGTGGGGGGGATGCAAATATCCAAATCACAGATAATAACTTGTGTATATGTAATGTGTTTAACCTGTGTTTGGATACAGGTGCACTTTCCCACCAGATAGGGAGCAAATGAAGTGACTATTTCAGGCGGATTTCAGTTGCATTTTGATGCTGGGTGTGAACTGCAGCCCACGTCACCTGGAGCTCAACACAGCAGTCTAGATGTATGTGGACATGAGACATTAATTCTGAGCAGGGCTCGAAAGAAAATAAAGGATGACCTTGCAGAGATGGACCCTGAGGTGCTATCGCCTCACCTACAGAGCCATCTCGAGTCTCATGCCGACATTGAACACCTCAGTGCACCGATGTCTCAGATGGAGGTCCCCCCTCACTTTAAAAACAAACAACAAAAGACAGTGGCCACTCTTTTTATATCACCTCCTGGCTTTCTGTCCTCCTCGTCCTGCCACCTCTGCCTTGTTTCAGGACAGGAACGGGGAAGACCGAGAACAGGGGCCCAGATCCAGCTGAGTCCCACGTGACCAGGAGTCCTTTCTCAGCAAAGACCCGCTTTTTTTTTCTTTTCTTTTTTTTTTCTTTTTGTGATTCTCATCTTGGTTCTGGGTGTGAACTCAGAATAACACCTCAGAGGCCAAGACTGACGTTTGTTCGGGTCACCCCATGTTGAATATTGCAAGGCATTATTTAAAGGCAGTTCAAATAATTATATTGCTAAAAACCTCATACGCTGAATTTCTGCATGCATCCTCAAAGACAACGGAGAGAGAAGAGAAAAACAAAGGAAGAAAATCGTGATAATAATCTAAAGGAAGGAGAAAAAAGTGAAGGAGTTTGGTTTTTTTAGCATGTCTCAAGAAGAGAAGAGAGACATGATCATGTGATTATGGTCATGAGAGGCCAGTGCTGAGCATACTAGATGCTCTGGCGTGTAGTTTAGCCTCAACTCTCTTATGCACACAAACACACTCATGCACCCACACACACACACCCTCACTCCCTTACAGCGGCACACACACACACAACCGCACACACACACAGACACACAATCGTAGGGTCGTAAACTCAGCTGTAACCTAGCACACCTCTACAGGCGGATTGGCTGTTCTGACCTGCTAGTCAGCATCCAGGATGAATGTTATCTCTCTAGGCACAAACAGCAGAGCTCTTAGCTTCATCGCACCACAGCAAACTCATCGGTCATTCTTCCAAAAGATACCCCCCTTCCCCTGCCGCAGACGTACACACCGTCTCCAGTGGTCGCAGTTAAAAGCCATGGCGTATGTGTGTGTAAGTGTGTGTGTCTGCGTGTGCACGGTGGTGCTCGTTCATGTGCGGGGACTCCTCTGTGTGGGAGGAATATGTCCTTTTATCCGTTCTCTCTCTTCCAGTTTTCCCTGCTTCTTTCTCCTTCCCGTGTCCACACAAATTAAAGCTAAGTCATGTTTAACAAATAAATAGCCTATATATATAAATATATATATATGCATATATATCTTTTTTATGACAATTTCTAACGGGATTAAGTCTGTAAAAAAAATTAACATTTCCAAATAATATTCCATTGATTTTTTTTTTTTGGGGGGGGGGGTAATATTGCAGTTTGGTTTTTGAATTTACACACAATCCCATTTTTCATGTTGCAAAGCGCAGCAGAAAGCTACACACAACTAACTGAACCATTGAAGTCAACGTAAAGCAGACCTCACACTAGAACCGAGAACACACGACGTGTTCTCGTACGCGCTGAAGACAAACTGAAACACGTGTGCAATGCAGCTGCGTGCGTCTGTGTGACTGTGTGGGTATGTGTTTGCCGCTTGTGTGCGAGAGTGGCAAGAAAGCGCGTGTCGTGTATAAAATAGAAGCGATGCTATATGAGAACATCCATCCTTATGGTTGTAATGTGTGTGTGTGTGTGTGTGTGAGTGAGAGAGCGAGACACGCACGCGAAGATGTAGTGCAATACTGCTATGATGTTATGCAATGAAGATGGTTTTATGGGTCTAAGATTTAAACTGTATAAAGTTTGCACTGACGGCATTATATGCTACAGGTATCGGCGGGATAAAGATGGCGAGCGAAAGCAGGAGGACCCCATGTCAAGATTTTAAGAGCATGTGTTTTGTATTTACTTATGATTTGTTCTGAATTAAAAGAGTAAAGGTGGAAGTATCGATGGAAGTGACCATTCATATTTATATTTGTTTACTTTATGCTCACATGCTTCTGTTGGCTCGGTTTGGAATAGCTGAAGCTTGTGAATGACGACTATCAATTTCTGTTTGAAATACATATATATACATATATATATATATATATATATATATATATGATTTATTCAGAACTGTCACCAGTTGCATCACCTGTCTGTATATTTTTGTATTTTTTCACATTGAGAGAACTCTCGGGTCTTGGCCAGAAATGCTGTAAATATGTTGTTGGAGTGCCGTGTGGGTTTAGGTTTTAGCCGTTCACACTGCTGAATTGGTGCAAGTGCAGCATCCATCAGAGCCACAGCCCAGTTTCTAACTGCTCAAACACAGAAACGACACACGCAAGGAGATATCAGCACGTCCACACACATGCATTTAACATTTACACATAGAGAGAACTCACGGAAACTACGACACACCGCGACACATCCATGAATTGAACAATATGTTTTGGGTTTCTTTATTTGAGGGTTCAGTGTATTTCTTAATATCTCTCTCAGCCATCCTTATCATAGTGTGATATTCCTTATAAAGTATATGAATTTTTACAGAAAAGACTGATTACAAAGTTACAACAGAGTCAGCTGATGCAGAAAAATATATTTAACAATGACAGTATCAAGCAAAATAAAATGTTCCAGTTCAGTGAAGCGCTTGTTGTAAATTAGCTATAAAATAATAAAAATTAATTTAAAAAATGCTTTCTGAAAATGGACTCAGCAGCCTTCTTTTTTTCCTTTGTTTGCTTGTTCCTGTTAATAGTTGGACTCCCACCCCAGTTCCACAGGTGAAGAAAATAACAGTCCGGCCAGAGGAGGGCACTCATTCTCCATTTACAGCTGCTTACACAAGCTCCACTCAGATGTATTTGCACAGACTTGCTCTGGCTCTTATTTGCTGGTTGCTTCCCCACCCTGCCTTCACTCATCGGGGGAACCATTTTCTCTTTAGAAAAGCACACAATCACGAGGATCCCTTCTTTTGATCGCATGATATGCTGCAGTGCCTGACTGTGTGTAGGTAGACATTCAGATTGCGTGTAAGGCCGCTGTGATGCTATATCCCTGTGATTGCTTAACCTCTTTGGATTAGAAACTCGCAAATGCCACGTTTATTTATTACCTGAGCTCGTTCTCTTCATGAACTCTGAATTTATTTCTTATTATGCAGCCACAAATTAACTATCGCCGCCAGAAAGCTTTTAAGCTTACTGACTTGCCAATGGGCAGGTCATTACAAACTCCTGCTGTGCAACCAAGCAACCCACTGAACTTTTGTTTGTGCTTGTGTAAATCCCATTTTCCCTAAGATATCCCAGCTTTGAGCAGAATCAAAACATATCACCTTTGTAGAGCTTAATAAGAGTTACTGAAAGAAGTTAAGTGGTTTAAATTACATTTTATCTCAAACCACTTATTCGGTTCCTGAAATACAGAACATTGTTATTCTATCTGACCCGAGCCCAGTGCCTGATGCATTATAACTACAAGTGACAAACAGAATCAGGCAGAAGGATGAGAGAACATCCATCAAAGACCTTAAACAGGATTCGAGCTGACAAAACGGTGAAGTCTTACAGCCATCAGGTTACTAACATCCACATGATTCTGTTATCCTCCTATCAGTCATCATGTCTACTTCATGTACCAAGGCACGCAATGCATATACCCACAAGCTGGTGTAAGAATGCACAGTTGGACTCTCGAAGAAGCCAGATGCCTGACAGATGGATAGATGCGGGGAGAGAGAAGAGGGGGGGAAAAAACAACAAAATTAAGTTGCTTACTTCAAAGTTAGAATTTGAAATTTCCTCCTAATTAAGAAACCGACTCTGTGAATAAACTCTCTCTTTAATCATTAAAGTGATTCATGGTTTGCAACCCTGATTCGCAGATGTACAAACACTCCAGTGCATGTATCCCGTCTTACTGCCAGGATGGGAGGGGGGGGTTCCTTTTAAACAAAAAAGGGTGCTATGATTTACCAATCACTCGGACCCAAAAGCAGCACAAAGTCAAAGGGAAAACGTCTAAAAGATTTATTGACTGAGAGATGGTGGACTGAGTAGAGGCTGAGGAGTGAGTAGTCTTTAAATGGCGAGCTGGAGAGTAATGCATTGAGCAGCGAGGCAGTGATTGAGCAGGGAGGTGGGCGAAGAGAATGGTTTGGTGGTCATCTGTCTGCAGACAAGCAGATGACAGTGAGCAGACAGGCGATTTGGCACACACAGGAGGCTCAGCGGAGGTGACCGTGCGATCTGCCTTGGAGGAGTACCGAGGGGTTGGTGTGCCGCTGAAGCTGACTGAAAGAGGACGTGCAGGTGTGGCGGCCGCAGGGACCTCGGGCAGGGAAAGGAGTGGCCATGGCCAGGGAAACGCAAACACACAGAGATACACAGAAACACCCACAGAAACAGAAGGGAGAATGCAAGAGAGACAGAAACACAGGGACCAAACCAGATTTCTGGCAGAGCCACGACAGAGGGATGAGGAATGAACGCTTCCAAATGTAATAATTAAATCATGCCAGTTATTAGAATCAAATTTCTCTCCAAATATGAAGAATGTGAAATCTGGTGGAAGGAAATTAATCGTTAGACTGTTTGATCTTATAACTCTGTGCAATGGAGCCTATAGTCATTATGAGTTGCAAGTCTGTCGCGTTCCACCGGCAATTATTCACAGCGGGCTTCAAAATGGGCCGATGAATAGAATAGAATAGAATAGAATAGAATTCAACTTTATTGTCATTGCACATGCACAGGTACAGGGCAACGAAATGCAGTTTGCATCCATCCAGAAGTGCTTTAGTGATATAGATATATTACAATATATATTAGCAATAATATAGATATGTGAGTATATTACAGAAATGGGTCTATTATGGTATGTTATAATGTACACGGTATGAAGTATGTTGTGAATATTCTATAACTATAAGTATGTACAGGCTGTAGTGAGTACAAGCTATGTACAGGATATGAACAGGATATAAATATGAAAAACTATACAGAATATGAAATGAAATAAATAACTTTACAGAATCTGGGATATACAGCTATACAGAAATGGGAACTATGCAAGTTGTAAACAGTTGTAGGATTAAAGATTATCGAATGTACAGAATGATTATTTACACAGGGCTATACAGTAGTGCAGTTAAGATAAGTGAGGGTGTAGATAGTTTCTACAGAGGCTATATAAAGTGCTAGTGGTTGTGAGTGGTGGTTCAGTCCATGTTATTATTGTGTTTGAGGGTACAGTTGTCCATTGTGGGTGTGTGTATGTTCAGTCCATGAGTTAACGTGGGTCAGATGTCAGGAGGCAGAGTTCAGGAGTCTGACAGCTGTGGGGAAGAAGCTGTTCCGGTACCTGGTGGTCTTAGTCCGGAGGCTCCTGTGGCGCCTCCCAGAGGGCAGGAGGGTGAAGAGTCCATGTGATGGGTGACTGGGGTCTTTGATGATTTTCCCAGCCCTTTTCAGACACCGCTTCCTGTAGATGTCTTTTATGGCAGGAAGTGGTGCTCCGGCGATGCGCTGGGCAGTTTTCACGACCCTCTGCAACGCCTTCCGGTCCGAGGCAGAGCAGTTCCCGTACCAGACTGTTATACAGTTGGTCAGGATGCTCTCGATGGTGCAGCGATAGAAGTTCACCAGGATGTCTGAGGACAGGTGGTTCTTCCTCAGAGTCCTCAAGAAGAAGAGGCGCTGGTGAGCCTTCTTGACCAGCTTGGAGCAGTTGGTCGTCCAGGTGAGATCCTCGGAGATGTGGACTCCCAGGAACTTGAAGCTGCTCACACGCTCCACAGCCGTCCCCTTAATGTGGATGGGTGGATGTGGGTCAGCATTCCTCCTGTAGTCCACGATGAGCTCCTTGGTCTTCTCGGTGTTAAGCAGCAGGTTGTTTCTGTCGCACCACTCAGCCAGACGATCCACCTCCTCCCTGTAGGCGGCCTCATCGTTGTCACTGATGAGGCCAATCACCGTGGTGTCATCTGCAAACTTAATGATGGTGTTGGAACCATCAGCAGGTCTGCAGTCGTGGGTGAAGAGGGAGTAGAGGAAAGGGCTCATCACACAGCCTTGTGGTACACCGGTGTTCATTGTGATGGTAGATGAGCAGCGGTTATCCAGCCGGACATGTTGGGGGCGGTTGGTCAGGAAGTCCAGTAACCATTTGCAGATGAGGGAACTGATACCCAGGTCTGTCAGTTTCCTGATGAGTTGTGAGGGGTGGATTGTATTGAATGCTGAACTGAAGTCTATAAACAGCATTCTGGCGTAGGTGTTGTTGTTGTCCAGGTGTGAGAGGACAGAGTGCATTGCGATGGAGACTGCATCCTCTGTGCTCCTGTTCCGGCGGTATGCGAATTGGTGGGGGTCCAGGGTGGGGGGGAGACAGGATTTGAAGTGTGCTAGGACCAGTCGCTCTAAGCACTTAGTGATGATGGGGGTGAGTGCTACTGGGCGATGAGGGAGCAGTGCCTCTTTTTACCTGTTGCTGTACAGAGCTGCAGTGACATTGCTGGATTTGGATGAAAGAACAGCTGACGTGCGAGTGCTGGAAAGAAGATTCAACTGAGAATATTTTTTTTCCTAGGTATTCAAAGCAACCTCCAAACCTCTGAACTTCTGTACGGGGAAACCGGTGAAGCATTTCAGTACAACAAGCTATCGCACAACTCAAAGCCAAAAGCCTTCAGTGGACCTGAAGGCCCCCTCCTGTGGTCTTCCTGGAACCTTTACTTTTAGTCCTAACTTCAGCAGGGGTAGCCTTACGAAAACAGTGGGATATTTTCAGTAGACAGGCCCACTTTTTTTCTTCTTCTTTGTTTTTTTTTTACAGTTGCATGAGCTGTCAGAAAGGCATGCCTGTATTTGTCTGAACAGCTGTAACTCTTTGGTTAAGCTAATCCTCTTACATCTACATGATAATATAGCAGGCATCCAGGAGTCTTAAAAAAAATTCACCAGGAACAGTCAGCGATAGGCTTGCTTCACCGAGATGCTTCAGTCACACAGCCAAACATACGGCTCTAACAGACGACTGTCAGTATCATTTGTTACCTTAATTACAACACGACAGCGGCAGCCTGAAGTGGAGGATCAAACGCAGAGCCATTCCTCCTCGTTCATATTTCATACCAGCCCGCTGTGTTTGACTGATCCCTTCTTCTCCTCGTTATGCTCTCGCACCCCCGAGGCCCCACCTGGTGCCAGCTTAGCTGTTTGTGCAGGATGACTTTGAGTTCATTGCTCAATTGTTCGTGTCTCTATTGTTTATCACGTGCCGTATTAGTAAATCTGGATGATGTCAGTTTGGATGCTTCATTGCTCTTTATCCATGTATCAGACTGTCTGCATGAAAATGAGATGATTCATCCTCAGACTGATGATGGGCAGGGTGTGGTGCAGGATTTTTGCCATTACGATGACACTTTACACCGGTGTGAAAACAGCTGTCATCCCAAATCCCTAGACCAAGATAATAACTCCTCCTGCAGTTAAGTCTAATGGGTTCCTTTGCTTTTCTCTGAGTCTTAAGGGCTCATTTAAAACACACATACACACACACACACACACACACACACACACACACACACACACAGACACACACAGTGCAGTCAAGACAACCATCAAAAATATTTGTATGTGTTTTTTCCCCTTGTTTCTTTTTGTGATAATGATTTGAAATGGATTGTGATTTTACTTCTCTTGAAAAAAGAGAAAAAAACCAAACTGAATACCCATGCGCACCCAATTAAAGTGAGGAAGGGCGGTTTGTGAGAAATTTTACCTCGTGCTTATTTAGCCGAAAAACAGCGACGTGGAAAAGATTTTAATTTTGCACCGTGAGGTTTTGCCAACCCGAGAGAACGAAAGCGATTTCAGAGTACAGCCTTGTGGTGTCACTTTTACTAAGCTGCATCTGCAAAAACAGAGCTTAACCAGTGAAAGCTTATAATGTCACCTGAGCCAAATGCACACGTTTCATTTTGTAGTATTAGTGATGAGGTACGATGCCATTAGGATGATGGCCCACAGAAACATGCCAGCATTTGCATTTTTAAATTTCTGCTTAATACCCCCGTTTGCCTACTGAGGAATACACAAAATACCAAATGCACACGTGTACAGCTGGAAAATAATAGATAATGAAAGCATGCAGACATTTTAGGGCATTTGTGGATGGCTCCTGTTCTGTTGCTTCAGAAAAGGAAGAGAAGCAGAGCTGAAAATATCCGATTGTGCAGTGAGTCAAGATAGAAGCTCGTGCGTGGCTCTGCCAGTAGAGCTTGGCTTACAAAATGTTAATGTGCATTTTTACCACTTGTTCCTGATGTGTAAATAGCTCTTTAGCTCATTACATGCTCTGTGTCATTATGTCACTGTGAAAACAATTTAAGACCGTTAGAAGTTCACATCTACTGAATGTCAGGCTGACCGGACTTAGACAAACCTGAGGATGCTAAAGATCAGCTAAAGTTTGATCTGCTATTGACTGCAAGGTGATTTGACATCCTTGGACCATCAAATGATTAGTTAAGTGATCTTGAGCAAAATCCTGAATGCCAGACTTTTAACAAGCCAGGGTTTTGCTACTTTTTTTTCCTTCCCAATACTGACATCAGACTGAATCTCATAATTTTAGAGACGTTAAATGTAAAACCACAAAAATAAACTTAGTAAAGGAAAGAAAAAGCGGAGAAAGGGATACTTCAAATCAGCAAATTAAGTCGATTACCTAAGATCCACAGACGGGTCCAGATTCTGGGTCTGAAAGGTGAAGTGCATTTAGTCTGCATTCTTTCTAATGGCCACCAGGGAGTAATCGCTCTCATTTTGTTCTACAAACCTCTATGATCAAATTCTCCGACTTCTCCCTTAGTTTAATACCTCCATAAACATTTACCTGGTGACTTTCTTGTCTCAATTGCTAGTTTGAAGTTCCATCTAATACAGCAAGGTGTCTATTTTGTAAATGATGGTGCTATTTAGAGTAAAAACGTATGATTAAGCCGAGTACGCTTTAGGGTGTGGCTATACTTGTGAGTGACAAGTTGCTACTGGATAAGCAGTGTTTTTGGTTTCTCAGACTTGGCTTCAAAAACCAAGATGTGGGCAGTGTGGCTACATTCATGCTTTATATACAGTCTATGATATCACCAGTGTCAGTGAGGTCAGTGAGATACATCACATGAGCGATGTTTTAAAAACAAATATTTCAGTTTTCCACTTTTTTTTTTTGACACATTTTACACAAAAAAGATAGGAAGCGGTCACCTCAAGGCTAATGCTGAGGGAAAAGTCAAAACACCGCTGAGGTCGGTATGATTTTTTGCTTTGTGGCGGTGATTTTTGCAGCTTTACATCCAGTTTTCATTCTAGACCGAAAGGACTAACCAGCTGACAAACTAACAGCTTCGGTGAATTCTCTGTGACCGTGAAGTGTCATTGCTTTGCCAAAGACAGTAAAATGACCTGCTTTGAGTGCGTTTTTACATACAACATCAACACCGTTAGAAGTCTGGCAGGAACGTTTTTATGGCTCCATGACATTTATCCAAGTACATCTTCTGCTCGCGTCTATGTTTGAATCCTCAAAACAACTAGCTCTACTAGTCTCACAAAGCTCTGCATTTCACAGGTTTTGAACATTTCATGGCAATCACTAAAACAGGGATGACATTCAGGTGTCCTAACTAAGCGGCGTCGACAATAAACGGGGTGTGAAAAAAAACGCGGCTGACAAATAGCTTTGTTTTCTACCTTTAGTGGGTCATTCTGGTCTAAAGGCTCCTCTGGCTCACACTCTGGAGGTCTTAGAAGTTTTAGATTTATATTTTAAAGACAAATTGAACTTCACAAGGACATTTCTCATTTTATGTTTTCCTGTTGAAGCTCCCATTGCATCTTCCTGCTGCAAGAAGAAGAAGAATTTCATGCATTGAATACAGTAAATATGACAGCTTTGATGATATGGACACCCTCAAGCGGCATCTGAATGCATGCTGTCTGGACCCTCTGACCACTTACTGTATATAACAGACAAACAAACAGAAATAAAGTTTGACGCTTAGCCTATAAAATGTGCAAAAGGCTTTGTTACTGAGTCGGGATGAGTTGTTGACTTTTTGCTTGTACGATATTTGCACTCCAGTGAGATCCACAGAGATGCAGGCAATGCTTTTTCTAACATTTGACCTTTATATTTTCCGAACAACTTTCACAGCAAGTAAACAAATACTACTGTTGTGCACACGATATGTAGAATATAGACCCCTTCTCTTCATCATGTTCACATATAGCTCATTACAGACGTTTGCACATCTTCACAATCCATCCTCTGACATTTGTATACTCAGGTTTTTTGCAGCTGAGACTTGACCTCTGACTCAACTGTCCATTTTTCTTCTTCAGTCTTTCTCTCTGGGACACAGCAGATCCTTAACCTCGGATTTTGGGTGATATACCATGTGCTGTGTTGTCAGTGGGCTGGATCATTTGATGGTTGGAAGTGGATGTACAGTAACCCAGATGTTTTACTTAATTATTCTGCTTTACAGACATTACATCAACAACAACAAAAATGAAACAGCTGACCCCAGGAGAACGGGAATTGCTGGTCTCGCCCTGCCCAAATTAAGCATTGGTCTGGCCTTGTTAGCAAGCTTGAAATGCTAATGTCTGATTTACATTTTATCACTTAGATTTAAAATATGCATTTTCTCTTGTTTATGCCGCTGTCTTTGCCAGACTTCCCAGAAAAAACAGCCATGAATTAAATAAGAAAATAGGTTGTGCTCAAACACCAGTGCTGTGATTTAGCAATGTTATTAGCTCTCTTGATATCACACTGTGGTCAAAATGACTGAACTTACAGAAGAACGAGCGGATCCGTGGCACATTTCATTACTTAAGTACTGGCACATCTCGTGGAAAGATGCGCTTCAAAATGGACAGAGAGATGGTACAAATTCATGCACCAGATTTCTAATGCTATTTTTTTTTAAAGAGAACACATCTTCTAATAGCCAAAGGCCATATTGCAGAAAAGTTGCATCATGAATCAATCAGGTGAAGTAGTACTGAGCTGATCCATCATCATTTCGTATTCTTTAGCATTTCAGACCTTAGCTCGATTCCATCATACTTACATACATACAGGTTAATATCCCTCCCTGCTCCTTAAAGGCAATAAAGGCTCAAAAATTGTCCTCTCTGTTTTGTCCAAACACACTGATTTCTTATTCATGGGGATTAATTCAAGGAATATTGGCTGGAGTCTGATGGGCTGGATTATAAGTACCGCCAACTTCCTGCTGATTTTATCTACAGCACAGTTTACAAAAACTGCATGCCAGCGTTTGCAATAGGACGGAATTAATTGTAGTGTTGGAGTCAAGACGCTCGTGAAAGTAATCTAAGCGACACCGGAAATCGTGTTACATTATTGTCAAAATAAAAGCATTCCAGAAAAAAAAACAAGATACCAGCTGAGTGCGAAACTGAGATGCGCAAAGAAATGAAGTGCTTCCTATACCGCCATGTTTTAAGATATTTTTATTCAACAAATGTGTGAAATTACAAACATGTTATCAAACAGACACCAAATATATTAGTTTGCAAATAGGAATTTATTTGTCAAAACAATGAATGGTAAGTTGTGAATCATGTAAAGGTCATATATTCTCTATTTAGTTCTCTTTTTTCCCCAACTTGCTGGTTCATTCGTATAAAATGTTATCGGCCTATATAATTTTATTTTGAAGGTGCTTGCCGGAAATTCCATAACTTTCTTTTGACCTACGCTTTTGACGCTGCTGTTATGGTAACGAGAGTGGGCGGAGCTTGCCCGTGCCATTCGACTCTGGGTTTGATGCGGTGTTGAAGTCCTTGGTGACCAGCTTACACGAGCGCCCAACTTTTGATATCCAGCGCACATTCAGTTCGCTGACTTACTCAGAATACAAAGTAGACGTTTTCTTCCAGTTTCAGTCTAATTTTTCGAGTAAAACCAGGCCAGCTTAGACCTGTCGCGCAATATATCCCCACCACCTTTCGTTGGTTTTTTCCCCCCCCGCAGCCAAATAGTCTGGTTGCTGAAGGAATTAAAAAAGGAAATTAAATCAGACTTTTTTTCCTGGATATTTTTCCCGAACGTGGAGATGTGGAAGAAGGTATGAAGCGACTGCTATGTGAGGACTAAATGTGTATCTAACAGATATGCAGTGAGGTGCCCTGGTTGCAGTCTGCTCGGTCATCGAGCTGAGGGGGGAGAATCTTTCTCTTTTTTAGGGGGAGAAGTCGTGTGGTGCACAAAGAGCTTATTAAGCCGAGCATACAAGTTTTTTTCTTAACCATGCAGCCCGTGTGCTGACAGAGGGCTGAGCCTCACGAGGAGTTGCAGCACCGCGGTTTGTTTCTGCCTGTGTGTGTGTGTTTTTTTCTAGACTTTCACCACAACACAAAGTTGGACAAGTTTTGAGCCTGCTTATAAACGCTCACTGTCAACGGAGCCACGTACGGACAGGCGTTAGTCAAAGTGTGCTTTCTCTCTGCGGCACAGTGTTGAGGCTTTTACTGAAGTCCAATTTAAATGCGGACTGGTTTTCGGTCAGTGGGTGCACAGCCGAGCTGCCAGTCGAGTGGCTGCCAGCGCCACTTGGTTTTTAATTCAAGTCGATTCATTTTTCACCTTCTGGTAACGACACCATGGAGCTGATATACCAGAGCATTGTCCTGCTGGGGTGCATCTTCCTGGACTGGGCTCTTCTGTCGACTGCAGATGAAGGTGAGTGGTTTTTTTTCCTCTTAAATATTTATTTATTTTCATATTATTATTATTATTATTATTTTCTTGACGTGCTGCCCACACTTGTCTGGGTGAGTGAAATGTCCAATTAGCATCACATCCCGTCTCTTACCAGCGGGAAGTGTCGTAAAACCACAATGCATTTTAAAAAGCATGCTGTGCAAAACACCACACAAGTCATTTTTTATCCAAGTAATCGCAGAAAAATTACGGCCACAAGCTCACTGTTACTGATAAATAGCAGTAAGAATGTCACTGTAGACACTGTGTTTGCAAGAAATGGCTTTTTTCTCCTCCATCTGGCAGTGGATTATTTAGTTTGTTTTGACAGAACTGTGTCACCGTGGTGCCAATCAATATTGTTTTGGGGGTTTTTTTGTTTTGTTTTTTTACAAGCTCCTTGTGGCTTCAGAAAGGCCATTTCTAAGACCAGCTCACTATTGTTTTTTTCTTCTTTTTTCACTTTTAAGTCATCACAAGGTTCCCACTCTGCTTCCTGGGGGATTATTAACCAGCTTACCTTAAAATCAATACTAAAACATTCAGTGGATAGAGGCTAGTACAGGCGTGGTGTGGTTTTAGTGGGTTAATGTAGAGTGCTTTTAAACTTTTACATTAAGCCCTGGAGGGAAAAAGGAAATCAAAACAACAAAAAAAAAAACATCTCACATTTCATATCAAATGTGTAATCTGGATCATAATTTCTATTCAGTTCTGGCAGCAGGCTTGACATTAACAGGCAAATTGTCCTGGATCAGCTTTGTGAACCATGAAGGGGGAGAAACAAGGCAGCCTGAAATTATCTGTCATAATGTTTAGAGATGGACCGATCCGATATTACGTATCGGTATCGGTCCGATACTGACCTAAATTACTGGATCGGATATCGGAGAAAAATAAAAAATGTAATCCGATCCATTAAATATCACGAAAGCACCTCACAAAACTTGCAACACGCAGTAACTCACCTCAGAACGTCGGAGCAGTATGCATCACGTGATAGAGCGGCTGTGGCATGCGGTCTGGATAGCATTTGGAGCTTCGCTAGCAACCTGGCATTTCATCTCCGACAAAGTTATCCCCGAGAGAAGTAAAGCAAGTGTGTAAGTCCATCTCTGAATGTTTGTAAAGCATTCCCACGTTAAGCTTAACGAGCGACTGCCTCTCGCTCTCGGGCTGCTACTTCAATCGTGAAACTGCTAATAATCAGCTGATCGGCTTTTCTGTCGCGAGTCTGTCTCTTGTTTGTTTTTGGTCCACTTTGCACCAGAAAGAGGAAACCAGCGGCTGAACAACAGCAGCACGTTTAAGCTTGATAAGCTGTTGTTAGAATTTATTTAATAATATTACTTTCTACTCGAGGATCTTTTTCTACGTAGCTGACGCTGGTAACTGTGCAGGGGCGGATCTAGCAAAGTTTAGCCAGGGGGGCCGATAGGGCATTAACTGGGAAAAGGGGGCACAAAGACATACTTTTCTTTCTTATTCTCATTTAAAATGTCGAGCTTTTAATAAATAATTATCTGACACCCAAAGTTTTAATTTGATGTAAAATGAATAGAAGTCAATTACTGTATATAGTGACTATTAAGTCTAATATATATACCCTAGTAAGCTATAGTACATTTTCCTTTGGGAAGGTACCATCTGTGCAGTCTGCAATTTTGTTGAAGAAAGATGTTGAATCTATTTAATATTTCTTGAAAAATAATTGATTTCTGTGCATTTTTTTTCACACTGCATCAAATTAAGGTTGATTACGTTGATTAAGCATCATGAGGTGGAGCGTGAGGGGTGGTTCCCTATTTTTTATTTATTTATTTTTGTTGTTGCTGGGAGTTGGAACCCTATTAGTTAGGTTGCTTAATATTTACGCTAAGTACTCTTTAAAATACCAGAATAGGGAGGATGGTGTAGGTCTAAGTTTATTAGATTGATCAGTATTGCTGAACTATGAAATATTTTTTTTGTATACAGGTATAACAGAATAGCTTTAGTGTAGTTGTTGTTTTAAACTTGAGTATGAACTTGCAGACTTGCAAAATGCAGCAAGATATTTTAAAAAACAGTTTTGTTGATTAAAAAACACTATATCGGATTCATATCGGTATCGGCAGATATCCAAATTTATGATATCGGTATCGGTATCGGACATAAAAAAGTGGTATCGTGCCATCTCTAATAATGTTAAAGAAGATGATGGTTTCAAATGGTCTGGTTTTTACAAGGGAGTATAGCTCCACATCATCAGCATAACAACAGGGGCAGTGTCTGGATAATTTGCTTAATGCAAGGGTGGAAGAGTAACTCTGAGTGAGCCACGCTGACAAAAAGCAGAGGAGGCTGAGTGTTTATTTGTTCCTAGTCTTCTGACACGTCTCTGTCTTATTGTGACATTAATAGGGACGTTTCGGCTACGCGGAGGGTACTGCAAACTGATTTAAGTTTGTTAAGGCTGCTGCCGAAACATCTCTCTGCAAAAGCCATTTATAGAAAATGGTCTTTGGAAATAATAGGCCTGTGTTTACCGAGGATCAAAGGATCACAACTGGGTTTCTTTAAGAGCTGTTGAACTGCAGGGTCTTTAAAAAGTACCTTACTGCTGTGTAGGCTGCTCGCTCCTGTTCACCTGCGAGGACTACGTTTTATTCCACGTTGTGCTTTTTCGTTTTTGGCACTGCTTATAACTTTGCACACAGCACTGTAGTCATATTTGCTCACTGGCTCACAGCTAGTATGTTTATTTCCCTCTCCATCACTTGTTGGCATTAGTTAATCAAGGCGAAATGACATGCAGTCTATATATTAAGTTAAAGCAAAATGCTGGCGTTTCTCTTGTAGTTTCCCAACACGTGCTTCTTCAGGTAGTTTTACTAATTTTACCATTATTCACCCCCCCACCCCCCGCAAAAAAAACCAAACAAAACAATAAGGCTATTAAAAAAAAGCCCACTTTTTCCTGGGTATTTCCATTCCAATCGAAAACCGTTCTAAACAGGAACTCCATGTACATGCATGACTTCACATATACAGTGCTGTGAACACAAATCTGTCAGCTGCATCTGGTTTGAGGCCTCAACCCTCCCTTCTTACTGAGGCTTCCAGTTTGGCTTCATGCTGTACATACACATGGATGTGGCGTACATGACATGGCCCGCAGTTTTATTAAAGGGCTTTTAAGGATTGGATTTGCCACTTGTGCACGCACACCCGTCACATGTAGAAATTAAATTACTGCAGCTACCGAGAGCCTGAATTCTTGCGGGGAAAACTTTGTTGACTTTGTATTTTGAGAGCGTAGTATGGGATTTTCCCAGACACTTAATTTTGGTCAGTTTTCTGGGAGTTCGGAATTTGGCCGTTAGAGGAGCTGGAGATTCTCCTCCAGCTGGAGCAGCAGGTTTTTTGCAGCTGAGACTTGACCTCTGACTCAACTGTCCATTTTTCTTCTTCAGTCTTTCTCTCTGGGACACAGCAGATCCTTAACCTCAGGCTCTGTGTGGGAGGTGACGTCCCACATGTTTTTGGTGTCAGAGTTATTGAGCATCTCCTGAATAGCTTGTCAACTCGTCTCCGCTTGACCTTTTCTGCGTATTTGCAAAGATGCTGGTTCCAAACAGGTGCGGCGCAGACAGTGGCGGTGAAGAACTGGCGTGTAGACGGGAGCCGAGGCCTCGTAGCACCTTGTCGGCCGGCTCTAGAACATCTGTGTCTTGCCAAGTGTGAACAAGATGTCTGGTTTTTCGTGTCTTGGGTAATGGCCCACTCCTCAGCCGTCACACTCTGGATCACTCCCCCCCCCTTGTTCTCCACCTAGTAGGGAATTCTGTAATGAACTGATGGGAGGGCAGATGAAGCTCACAGCTGCCAAATCTCTCCTCCTTTTCCAACTAAAGGATAAATGACTCATTTACACACCACTTGGTTGTTCAGAGCATGGATCTCTCTTCCCTCTGTCTTTGTGAAGATTAAAACACAGACCTTTTGATCAGATAATTAGTTTGGCTGGAAATTAATACCACTCTTTCTTTCTTTTTGGTTGAAATCTGCAGCGAGGATGAACACATACAGGCACACCAGACAACATTTTTGTCTGCCTTCCACAGAAAACACATAATTTACAGAAAATTATAACCACGGGTTTAAAGTATTAACCGCTATTAATAATTCCCACTTATGTACTACAATTTTAAAACATATTTGACTTCATAAATGTAAGCCATAATGACGCCTTATCCTCCCACACGCACACTCAACCTAGAAAGTGCTCATTTTGTTTCTCTCCCAGCCCCTTTATATCTTTCATGTACAATTTCTCTTTCTCAGCAATGCCAAGATGCAGCCGGTGACAGGACCACTGCAGTCTTTTCCACCTGTTCGGGTCCAGAGCTTTAATGATATGCCAACACTTATCACTTATCAGTTATCTCTTCCATCTTGCAATATGCGATGTGGCTTGAAGCCATTTTTGAGTGCTAGTGCACCTCTGTCACCCCTGTGATCATCTAAGAGGCTAGACGTAAATTCTTGATATGAGTAAATGCACTTATTTGGCTTAAATCTGCTGCAACTTTCATAAAATTGGGGAAAATGGATTAATGTAGGTGTGTTTTGTTGTTGTTTTTTCTCTATCCATTATTACACCACTGCAATTCTCCAGCGGGGTGCCATTAAACTGTAATTAAGTAATTAAAGAATGACTTCAGCTAAAAACAAATGAAAACAGTGTGGAAAGCGTGATGGGGAAAGGAAATGGCGTTTATGTTGATTTCATGTATTAATTTGAGGAAGGTTGTGCTCATTGGTCCACACTGATCACTTTACTGGTTCTCTTCTATCCAGAACAACTTGTGCTTTTCTTTCTTATCAATACATCAACTTTCCATGTTAGCCAAGTGTTATTTTTTGTAATCATTGCTACGATTCACCTTCTTTTAATCAAAGTCAACTGCACGTAGGTTTAATTGGTAGTGGAGAAATGGCTCAGTTGATGACTAAATGTCTCTTGAACTTGACGTAAACAGTTTTGAAATCCATGTCCATCTCTCTTGAACAGGAATGGGAAGTACATGTGCAATATGGATTTTTTTTTATTTATTTTTTTTACTGCAGCTGTTACTTCCTTATAATTTACAAGTCATCTTTTCACATAATGCACAACAAGAGAGTGCAGCTGCCAGAGTAATATATTTGGCTGAGGCCTGGCTTGTTGGGTTGAAAAATACAGACAGCACTTTTTTAGCTTCTGGCGATGGAGCGAGGAGGGGGAAGTGTCATCCTGTCTCTTTAGCGGTTTCTTCCATATCACTTTCTCAAACCACGGCTACCCTAATGCTAAAGCAGGTGATGGTAACATCTTTTTGTGTGGCACCTGAAAAGATGCACCATCCACTCTCTATTCCAAACAATGAGTTTGCACAGCTACAGGTTGGTGCCTTGGAGGCAAAGCAGTTAGTAATGAAGCCACTTTTAAAATAGTCAACTGCGTCAAAACGTATTGTGATACTTTGTCTGCAGGTAGGCATCTTTATCGACAGAAGCGCCAAGATTTTTCACTAACGAAGTTAATGAAGCTCCTGTTCTATTTTGGTGCAGATGCTTAATTAATGTGATTAGCAGCACCTGTGTTTACCTACTATTTCCTGTCCACATGGCAAATTTTTGCTGAGTAGTAAAGGCACTGAATTTCTGGCATATTGTTAATTATTTCTGAAAAACTAATATAAAATTATTAAACCATCTGTTGAGACTATATCTATTTTTCCTTATAAAATAGGCTAACCCCATTAGCTGACAGTGGTGCAGCTCTAGCTGACAAGTGGTGCATCTCCAAAGTGTTTTGGGTGAAAGTCACATGGAATGGCGAAGGTGAGACTACCCTCTAAAACCCAACGCCCATCATCGGTTTATTCTTTTTCCTCCTAGCTCGTCCAAGGCACAACTGCTGTGATGAATAGCGTAATGCCGCTCAGTCTAATCGAAACCCCAGTGTCTCAAATGGAGAAAGGATGTTTTTTCTATTTTTTTTTATCCGAGAGGCCTTACTTGAGCCTCAATCCTTTCTTTCACAGACATGTATCCTTTTCTTTTGCTACTCCTTCCACATCCTCTGTCTCCTTGATGTTTGACTGGTGCTATGCTGTTTTCTCTTGCTGACTGTCTCCCCTGCCGTGGAAATGTGGATCGTTTCCCAGAAATCCTTTTAAATGGAACCGATTTTTATAAGAAAGGGATTTGCATTTAAAGCAACCTCCCCCCTCTCTGAAAGCCTGTAGCCCATCATCCTCAGTACCTCAATCCGATGATTAGCTTCCTCAAGAGTTAAACAGGCATCTGAGTGCCACAAGTACTCTCAGTCCGTGTCTCTCTCGTTCCCTTTCTCCCCTCCTCCTCTTCAGAGAGGGATACATATGGCAGCTGGGAGTTGCAGGTGGATGATAGTTTAGCTTGGTGAGAGGATACACCCCCAGCCCATACATCCATGTCAGGCATTCACTTTGGAGAGCCAGTCTGTCCTCCACCCACACGCTACTCTCTGAGAGTGGGACACAATGGGGACAGGCTGCAGCGGAGAGGGAATGAGGCCACAGCCTATCAGCCATAAGCACCAAGGAGAATGGCACTTTTAGAGGGATGGGGGTTCTCTTTGAAGTGAGTCAAGGAGAGATGGGCAGACCGGCATGAGCCAACGAAATGGAAAGAGCAAGTGCAGTGAGGGCAAGGAGGGTGCAAGTATGTGCACGTCTGCACAGCATATAATGAGCAAAGTTAGGTATACTGCCTATTTGCATTCTTTAATCACACACCTAGGGCCAGATATGAGAGATATATGCAATGGGCTAAATATGTGATTATAATAAAGGGATTAAGAAGGCCTTTAATTAGAAGACAACAACAGAGAAGGAGCTATTTATCTCGGGTCCATCTTTCTCATTTATCTTGCACACTAATCACAGTTCTCATTTGAGGCACACCGAGTATTGTGTTGGAAATAAATCCTTTGTGAAACGTTTCTTCATGCCATTGTTGCACGATACCTTATGATGTTTTTGTCGCTACATTCGAAAATAGAATGAAGTCTTAACGGGGAAGAAGCAACATGAGGCCAGCGAGACATCTGAGGCTGGATGTGCAAGAATTGATTAAAAAAGGCAACCTTGATTTAACAACAAAAAAAAATTCTCTGCTTGAAGCACGCTCCATCAGTAGACTTGATTCGATTCGTGTCTGGGATATTTTTCCTCACTGCGTCAGAGGTTGACCTACATCTTCCGTTTGGCCGTTTTGAGTTAAAATGCAACTCATTTGGTTCGACATCAACCTGGAGAGCACGTGCATATTTGATCCTACCTTCATGCATATGTACACATCTTGAGCGTGTCTCCCAGGTACTGCTTTCATATACCACTCTGAACCAAGTGGGCTCTGCTATATACGGCATAACATAGAAGCACTGCCGTGTAGCTGCCCTCCTACAGTTCTCACACAGCTTAAAGCTTTAAGAGAATGTCATGCTCCAAAATAGAGAGGGTCAAAAAGCATTAAACACCTTTCTTTTTTTTTGCAGCGTGGTATCTTAGTATCTAAATTTCTGTGGATTTTCCACACATGAAAAAGTTCTTTACCTTCTTGTCTTCCTTCATATCCACAAATAGCTGCTCAATCCCATCCAATCATTGCGCTGTTAAACTTTGTCCTTTTTTCTGTCATTGGACAAAAGCGTGGTTTAGCAATTCAAACAGTTTGCAAACTACTGAATCCACCTCCTAATGAAACCATAATGTAGCTGGCTGAGGAGGCAAAATAATGCTCTTTGTACTCGAGCAAATAGCTCCACATCCGAAGATGAGTTTATCTTTATTCCAGATATATCGGTCACCGCCACACAAGCAGCCAATTAAAGCCTCGTAGCGGCAATTCGTGGCTCAATGGAAGAGAATTAACTCTCAGTTGGGTCTGTTGTTGGTTGAATGTGGGAAAAGTGTGATGTGTCAGAATAAAAGGGAAAATTCTCGCCGAGAGTCTGTTCTCTTGTATCTTTACTTAGATGTGTCAATCCTTAGATGGTTTATTTAGCTGGAGTCTGCACTGTTAGCTTCAAGCTGTCCACCTCCCACAGCAGATTAGTCACTGGGAGCTGTGAGAGTGAGTGTGTGTGTGTGTGTGTGTGTGCATGCATTTTCTTCTGCAATTTCTTCCCCCCAAAAATGAATTGGAGATTCTGCTTTAGTCGAGGCTTTGATAAAAACTCAGTTGTAAGTACAGCAGACATTTTTGGGGCTCGTAGCAAGGTCGTTAGATGCATCACAGCAGTCGATGGCTCTATGTGGGTTTTTAATCTTTTCATCTAGAAAGATTTGAAATAATATAGGTCACCTGTTATATATTATTTTATAAAAGTAAAGATTTGCATGTCTTTTCTCTCCTTTATATATATTTTGCAGCTTCCAAAGCTGTAGTGCATCAATCTTTGTGAATGAAATAGTTTGGGTGTTTTTTTGGTTTGTTTTTTTTTTTTGTAGTCACGACTAAATGGCACAAAGCTCCAATCATGCTAATAATTAATCTATAGTTATCTAGCTTGCAAACTAGCTTGTCTAATTATTAAAAGACTAAGCCAGCACGGGGGTGGAAGAGTATCCTGCTGGTTAGGAAGATCATCCCAGATTTCGGCGCTGTGTGACTCCAAAGTATCCACTCTGCGGGGGTGCCAGCCTGTTACTGACCCAGACATCAGCCTTCCTGACAGGAGAACAAAAGTATGAATATCCTCTTAAGACACCGAGAAAGTGTTTGAAAACAAGAATGCAATTTGCACCTTCCCCTTTTGCTTTTGTCAGCTCTGGACTTTCAGTTTACGTTCTTCAAACTTTTAAGATGCTGACCTAAATTGAGGCTTGCGGGCATTTGAGAGCAGTGTTGACCACAGCGTAATGGTGTATGGTGGGTCAGTTATAGGGCAATGAAGTGTCTTTATAAACTGGTCACACCTGAATTTGGTCTATGAATATCTTCTGCTCTGGTTAAATAAGCAAATTAATTGCGTGCTGTAGGCCAAATGTTTATGCATGTTTGTAGAGGTATTTTCCTTCTTTGCTGTGATCAGTGTTGGAGTCGTTACTCAAAACGGCAATTATTACACATATTTCACTGAACACTTTTAAGAAAAGTAATGCAGTATGTTACCTAATTACCCCTGGGAAAAATTAATTTGTTATACTATTCGTTACATTACCTACTCGTTACGCTGTAAAATAGCTGAAACACACCGTCTCATAATCACCGTTTAACAATATAAACCTCAGGCTACAACCCCACACACCAACACAAATCCCTAATGAGGACACACATCTCTAAGTTCTTTCTCTTAGTAGAATACAAAGCTGACAACACAACCAAGGGTGGTTACAACCTGACTGCTCATCTGTTTGTTACCTGTTGAAATTCTGTATCTCAAAAGACAAAACTTCAGTGCTGATCCCAGCAGGCAGCATTCACTCAGCTTTCACTGTGGGTTCTTGACTATCTAATCCACACTCTAGATTGCATTGCTATTTTCCTCCTCTGACACTCGAACTGAAATCAGCTGATTGTAGTGCAAATGCAAGACCCGGGATCAATAGGCAGGCAGACTAACAACTCCAAAGAATTGGACTACTTGGAAACAGTTTTCTTCAAGAACCGGTTCTCGATTCCCATCTCTCATCCAGGGTGATTTTTTTTCTGATGTATAACAAACTGAAAATTTGTGACATTTGTCTTTTTGCAGTCAAACGTGCAATTGTGGCAGTTTCTTCTACCAACTCTATCACAGGATTCAAGACCATTTTATACCCAAAGTCAATGTTAGATTGATGTTGTGGATAGACGTGATTTTTGCACGATTTTTTTTAATCTGCTGCTTTGTGCCGCTGCTGCAGCAGCTGGGTTGGAGACACATGTATGATGGTGTCAGTCATAGTGATATGTCAGCAGAGAAGCTCAAAGATTTACAGATTACACCGAGGGAGATATTGCGACAGTTTGAAAAGATTCAACTTTGTGGAAAAAACTTTGAAAAACCACTGTAAACATCATATTTAAATGGATGATTTTTCATTTAGGCAGTTTCTGTATATCTCTGTACTCCAGCAAATATCAGCCTTTGTATCAAAGAAAAACTTTTTATCTAAGGCACAGCTGTGCAGGCTTCCATAACAGAAAATGGTATTGTAAAAGTCTCAAGCACTAAAATGCACCATCTAGTAAATGTCTGTTTTGTAAGATGCTTTGCTTTCAAAATCCTTGATAATGAGTGATAGTCTTTCAAGATCAGAAGCTTGAACTGAAAGATTAAAAGGTGTAGCACCCTCGCAAAAACATACCATGGAGTATTAGGGCCACCATTTGTGCAGTATTAGGGAACAAGTTTTGTTCATTTTGAAAAAGTTTCCAAGTGCAAATTTCAACAACAAAATACTATTTATAGAATAAAGAAAAAATTAAGTCAACTCCTTTAAGATGAATTTATGGCCCAGGTTAGCTAATGTGTTTGCTGTCCAGGGATAGCGGGTCTGTGTCCAGAGAGCCTTGTTGCTAGTTTGGGGCAGTGTACAAAGTATGTGGCCACTACTGCTTGTACTGTTGTTGGTCCTTCAACAAGCCAAAGAAATCAGCAAATATATAACATACTAGAAGCTGGAGCGAAACAAGTGGTAAAAAACAATGAAACATGTCCACTACAGTCCCCGTCTGTGCTTTCCATGCTTTATTTTTATATTTGAAGTTGTTGTTTTTTCTTTTTTCTTTTCATTGCTCTTCCATTCCCGGTGAACTCCGATGTCATTCGTTTCCCTATTCCGGATCACTTGTCAACCAGTCAGCATTTGACAAATGCATACTTCATCTGCTTTCAGCAATGCAAGGTTTTGGAGAACAGTACAGGAGCATGTAATGTGGCTCTAAAAGGAAGGCGTTACTTGTCCTATCATATTTGCATTTGGTGCCCGCTTACAAGTTAATTTGTTTCTTTAATTCAGTTAACTTTCAGTAACTATCCTGTGTAAATAATGTTACATTTTTTTTTAAAAATCAATACTTATAACCCTAATTTCAAGGAGCCTTCCTTCTCTTATCTCTGTGAGTAACAACAGGGAGCGTTCATAAAGAGAAACTAGATCAACATTTTGATGCATTTCTACATCAAAATGTAGGACCATGGCCACCTTTAATTGTCTTTTGAGATACAGAATTTAAGTTAAATTGCATAATATAGGCGATTTGAGGGAAAAGAGAATATGAGTATAAATAAGAGAAGACGAATGAAACGGGAGAATCAAGAAATCAGTCAGCTGACAGGATATACGTTGCAGGTATTTTTTCTGAATTGGATAGTTATTTGTCTCTTTTTTTAAGCAAAAGTGTCCAACCATGGAGGACTTTGCTTTTTTTTTCTTTTCCCTATGATACTTTAAAAGCAAACAGATTAATTTTAAAGAGTGCATTAATCCATTAATCACCACTAGTGGTGGGGTTTCGTAATTATGGTCTCCAGATTTCAGTAAAAATGATGCATGATCTGTTCTGCCTCGAAAGTCAACACAATCAGCCAGCACCAGTAATTTGTCTTCTTTGTATTTTGGGCCTCATCAAGTTATGTGTCTGTCTTTCTAATTTTATACGTTGTACAGTATCCGAAAGCAGAATGGCTTGTGGAATAGCAGAGGTTTTGAGAATTGCACTCTACCCTGCAAAATAAAAAAAAAAGTCTCATCAAGAAAATCTTTTTAAGTTTTCCTTTGTAATTCATTCTTTCTTTTATAGGATTCTGGATCAGGAGGCCACTAGGGAGCTGGTGCAGCCCGCAACAATGTTCTCAAAAAGCCTTTCAGTTTTTCTCAGACTTGGGTTATTTTTGAAGAGGACTTGAGAAACTGTTGCCCATAATTGGAAGTAGCAGGAGGTGAATTCTCACAGTGGCAGATCAATATGCCAAAGAATGTGAAATATGCAGCAAGGCAATTTAACCAATCATGCTTTATAGAAGTGAGTGCAGGGCCTTACGTGTTTAAAACCTGAAGTTTTTAAATGTGTCTGCTTGGAATTTAATTTGGAATGATTAACAATTTGGGCAGAAAGAAGGACGATCAATTCCTTTTGCCGCTTCTTGCCAATATTAGCCAGTTGCTCGTGTTTGCGGAAGTCCATTGGCAGGTATTTTATTATAGAAGTACTCATACAGTGGGGCAAAAAAGTATTTAGTCAGCCACCAATTGTGCAAGTTCCCCCACTTAAAATGATGACAGAGGTCAGTAATTTGCACCAGAGGTACACTTCAACTGTGAGAGACAGAATGTGAAAAAAAAATCCATGAATTCACATGGTAGGATTTGTAAAGAATTTATTCGTAAATTAGGGTGGAAAATAAGTATTTGGTCACCTCAAACAAGGAAAATCTCTGGCTCTCACAGACCTGTAACGTCTTCTGTAAGAAGCTTTTCTGTCCCCCACTCGTTACCTGTATGAATGGCACCTGTTTGAACTCATCATCTGTATAAAAGACACCTGTCCACAGCCTCAAACAGTCAGACTCCAAACTCCGCCATGGCCAAGACCAAAGAGCTTTCGAAGGACACCAGGAAAAGTATTGTAGACCTGCACCAGACTGGGAAGCGTGAATCTACAATAGGCAAGCAGCTTGGTGTGAAAAAAATCAACTGTGGGAGCAATCATCGGAAAATGGAAGACATACAAGACCACTGATAATCTCCCTCGATCTGGGGCTCCACGCAAGATCTCATCCCGTGGGGTCAAAATGATCATGAGAACGGTGAGCAAAGATCCCAGAACCACACGGGGGGACCTGGTGAATGACCTGCAGAGAGCTGGGACCAAAGTAACAAAGGTCACCATCAGTAACACACTACAACGGCAGGGAATCAAATCCCGCAGTGCCAGACGTGTTCCGCTGCTGAAGCCAGTGCATGTCCAGGCCCGTCTGAAGTTTGCCAGAGAGCACATGGATGATACAGCAGAGGATTGGGAGAATGTCATGTGGTCAGATGAAACCAAAGTAGAACTTTTTGATATAAACTCAACTCGTCGTGTTTGGAGGAAGAAGAATACTGAGTTGCATCCCAAGAACACCATACCTACTGTGAAGCATGGGGGTGGAAACATCATGCTACGGGGCTGTTTTTCTGCCAAGGGGACAGGACGACTGATCCGTGTTAAGGACAGAATGAATGGGGCCATGTTAGGGCTGGGCGATATATCGAGTTTTTAAAAAATATCGATATATTTTCATACGAGATATAAGATGTGACAATATCGTTTATATCGATATAGTCTATGTTACGTTATAATTATACTTGTGGAGCCGCAGGTTTGCCTCTCTTTCGTCCACTTTTGTCTCTACGCAACGTTACTCGGCCTCGCCTCTCCTGCACTGAACACAACTCCCCCATAGCTTCACCTGCAGGCAATGACAAGATGAAAGCGGAAAATCTCCGTTAGCGAGTTACCGTGCGTGGGGCTGGATGGCGTCAACGTGTTAGCGAGCTAACCGCGCTAACGACATGCAGCCCAGAGGGGCTGCACGGCCTAAAATCCTTTCCTTTTCTCAAAAATCGACAGTGCGCCTTATGTATGAATTCTGGTTGTGCTTACTGACCGCGAACCGATTTTATGTGGTACACAGCGCTCAGCAATCTGTCAAAAAATGTTTTAATATGACTTTGCTAAGCTACGGAGCTGCACCGCTTGATGGATTGTCGGAGGATTACGGCTACAGAGGAGGAGCCTCGCGGAGTGATACGTACTGTGTGTGTATAAGGATGGCACCTGTTCAGAGACGTGGTGCAGCTGTGAAATCTGTCTCTTTGTTATTATGCTCAGCGTCTATTAGTTTACATTTTGACTGCACAATTGTGAGCTTTTTGTTATGCACAAAAACAACATTGTTTTCTTTTATTTATGGACCATGATTATTTAATATATGCTGATAATTTATTTTTGAGTAATATCTACGCTGTATGTAAATAAAAGTGCCCGTGTGACATCTGGGACACAGTGTGACTAAGAACTCTCTTTTTGTTCTTAACTTATGGCTTAAAAAAAAAAAAATCGAGATATATATCTTATATCGCCATCCAGCTAAAAAATATCGAGATATGAATTTTGGGTCATATCGCCCAGCCCTAGGCCATGTATCGTGAGATTTTGAGCCAAAACCTCCTTCCATCAGTGAGAACTTTGAAGATGAAACGAGGCTGGGTCTTCCAACATGACAATGATCCAAAACACACCGCCCGGGCAACAAAGGAGTGGCTCCGTAAGAAGCATTTGAAAGTCCTGGAGTGGCCTAGCCAGTCTCCAGACCTCAACCCCATAGAAAATCTGTGGCGGGAGTTGAAAGTCCGTGTTGCTCGGCGACAGCCCCAAAACATCACTGCTCTCGAGAAGATCTGCATGGAGGAATGGGCCAAAATACCAGCTACTGTGTGTGCAAACCTGGTAAAGACCTATAGTAAACGTTTGACCTCTGTTATTGCCAACAAAGGTTATGTTACAAAGTATTGAGTTGTATTTTTGTTATTGACCAAATACTTATTTTCCACCCTGATTTACGAATAAATTCTTTACAAATCCTACCATGTGGATTCATGGATTTTTTTTTTTCACATTCTGTCTCTCACAGTTGAAGTGTACCTCTGGTGCAAATTACTGACCTCTGTCATCATTTTAGGTGGGGGAACTTGCACAATCGGTGGCTGACTAAATACTTTTTTGCCCCACTGTAGATGTCAGATCTCCTTAAGTGATTTTTTTCTTCTAGTTTACCTGCTTTGGGAATATACCTCACAGCTATGTGTATTTTTGTGTGTTTGAGATAAAAAAAGGACTGTTTGAGTCTGAGTTGCACAAGTGCTGTTCAGCAGTTGACATCACAGGTCAAGACTCATTATTCGTAGGTGGCAATATAAAAAAGCCACGGAGGCAAGCTGATGTCTCATATCCTCTTAACCTTAACCTCTCATTTTATGCCGTGGCTAAAACTTTTTCATACAATTGAGATTAGAGGTAAATATCCGCTGCGCGCTGACATGACTTGAATAAGTTAACAGTTTTTCTTTTCACTTAAACGCAGTTAATTAAGAGTGAATTGCAGTGCATTACAGGTGCACCCTTTGAATTCTTTTACCTTCTTATAAATCAATATTTGTTTTGTGTTTCAGAACCAACACTTTCTGGTGCGACATACAATAAAAGCTACTTTCCCTTATTCACAAAGGGTCACCACAGAGGGTAGCTCTGCATGTTTGAGTCTGTGTATTTTTATGCCAGATGCCCTTCCTGGCGCAATCTCAAAGGGATTCGTGTCTCCTCCTGGGATCAAACCAGATATCTCTCGCTCGATAGGCGAATGTGTAAACCCTTTACGCTATAAACGTTTTACTTTAAAAGGTGAATTATCCAGGGATTAGGGCATACCTTCAGCAATGCAAGCAGTTTTAGTGTTGTAGTGAATTTATTAATAGCTAAGGAAGAGAGGGCGATCTTTCATACCGGTTCTCCAGCGTGAACTCGAAGATTCGCTGGGGAAATACACCTTCACTTGGAAATGATTAACATAATGATTCTGTCGAGCAAATCTCAGGTGACCGTGTAAGCCGGAGCCAAAACATTCAGAGGGCAGGTATTGTAGACCTGGTCTTAAATCCACAGAGCTTTGGGGTCAGTGGGTTTAATTCGGAGCACCGTTGATCTCTCTCCCAGCTTCTTTTGGTTTCTGTCCAGATTGAAGCTTCCTCCTTAACTAGGTCACATCCTGTCCTGGGACAGAAACCAACCACAACACTTATTGATATGCGTCCCTGCGGGCAAAAAAGAGAAAAGGTGTCGAGCATTAACACCTTCCCCAGCTCTTTCATCTTACTGCTCCTGTGAGGCTTACTTATAGTACCTGGGCTCATCCACATGTGCCTCGAGGGGAGGGGGTCTTTGTTATACAGTAGGTGGGGAGTGAAACTGTATCCTGCCCGGCTGCTGTTCACGTGAATGATGTATGCATTGGCGGCACCAGACCAGGAGACAGGAAAAGGACAGGAACTACAGGAAGCTGGTGTCTAATCCCAGTAGACACAACTTTGTCAAAGACACACAAACACGCTTTATACACATACATTCATTTCATCACTCGCTAAGCATTCATTTTCACGTGCACTCGCTGTACAACAATAAACTGTTGAAATGTGACGGAAAATCCCCTCTTCCTTCTTTTCCGTGTCTTCATTTGCACTGTGAGATAAGCTTGGTGTACCAAAAATGATCATTCTTGCATACTGTCAGTAAAGCCTGGAACACAGTCACTTCTACCTCCTTAGCTTAGCTAATCATACAGACATGACAGCGCTATCAATATTCTCATCTAAAGCTGGCTTATTGGTTGGTAAGCTTCAGAATCTCTCTCTTTAACACCTTGCAGCCCATTACCCACGATCCTTCATTCCTCCCACTCAGCGCCGTGTTTGGCCAGCTGAGTAGAGGTGACAGAGGAGCTGGGCATTGTACTCCTCAGTCTCTGCATTTGTAACTTCACAATATGCGACACTTCTCATGTGACCAACCCAATGCAACAATCTCTGTGTCCCCAGAGAGCCTGTCTGAAAATGTGCACCATTATCGCATCTTTAAACAGTATTGCATCTCTGTCAGCCATTCTCTGTGGCGACTTTTTACTCTAAGCTGCTGCTGTGGACAATTGTAACCCATCACTCCAGCCTTAATTCCTGGCAGGAAAGCAAAACGCTGAATGTTTAAATGTGAAGCGTGTAGCTTTCAGATGGCTCCGGGGCAACAATCATGTCTGATTTCAGGATATTGGCTTTGTAAAATTACATGTGCCAGCAGTGTCCCCTGATAAACAGAAGATTCTCAGTTATAGCCAGAGGACAGAAAAACTCCTATCAGGAATCTTTGCTGCCACCGAGAAACAGAACGACCCTTCATATCAAACAAAGAAGACAGCAGATTATATTCCAAAACTATCAAATAAGTAGTATCCAAGTGCTTTCCTTTATTTAGCTGTTTATTAATTATTATATTTGTGTATTGATTAGAATACTTGGGAGGGAAGGAGACCTGAAAAATGGTATCATATGTTCAGTTGATGTGATATAAAAAGGATAATGTGTTCAAATAAATTGTCAAGATGACATCAAGATGTTAGCGTGTTAGCTGGACAGGCTAAATATTCAGAGCAAGTTGCTGTGGAATGGAAAATACATTGAGCCCATCCACTTTTTATACATTCGTCATCTGTGAATCCCAAATTTTCCCCTTCTCACATTCCTCTTTTTCATTATCCCTGCTCTTCTCCTTTGTTTCAATTTCGCCAGGTAGGGTAATTGGCTCTCTGTTTCTTTAATTAAAATGAGGTCTAATTGTAGCTGAAGCAGGGCAAATGTTATTAGGCCTATAATTTCCCTATCATACTCCAGAGCCACAGAGAGAGTGGAAAATAGGCAGCAAACGGGCATGCAGGGAAGGAATGAACATACAAGTTAAGGATAGAGAATGAAGCAGTTGGGGTGGGGGGTCATTTATAATGGCTCCAGATCTTGAATATGAAGGCAGTTTGAAACCTGAACACGGCTCGATATAGAACATGGGGGTGAGGTGTTTTCTGTACATGCCCCAATTTAAAAAAATGAAGGGTCAGGTTTTACATTTCAAAAGAAAAGCATGTACAACACTCCCTGTTGTTGTCTTGCTTTGACATAGAACAGTTAAACCCATTTTCTTTTGTTTCCACAATATTTTTTTTAAACTTTTTGCCTTAACAATATTTAACATGTTGATACTGTGTTTTTTCTGTAATTGTTAGTCGAAGGCTAAGGCCTAATCATCTCGCCACCACCCGTATCAGTTTAGACTTCTCCGGTGTCTAGTATTGCGTACAGTTGTCCTGTAATTACTGTACAGTTGTTTGTTTTGGATGTTAAAATTCATCCAGATGACGAATTTTCATTGTTCCTACATTTTTCGAGCACTGGGGGCAATTTTCCGGCGGTGGGTGGTCGCCGCTGCTGAAAGAATGCAGGGGAAAAGCCAGCTTCCTCTAACAGGGCTTAAGACTGTATCTACTTCAGCGAAAGGCAAGGCCATGCAAGCACATAATAGGAGCGCTCACCATCTCATAGAAACACTCACGCTCACGCATCCTGTCTCATAAACCTTAATGATAGAGCAGTGATAAACAGTGATTACCATGCCTGGGGGGGTGGGGGTGGGGATCTCATCTCTACTCCTTCAGAAAAAAAAGAAAAGAAAAATAATTATAAACACAGAGGCAGGTGTGTATATGAAATGTGGAGATGTGGAAATATGTATAGCCTTTGTGGTAAGGGTGTTTTTTAGATTATGCTGGAGTGAACTCAGGGTAGACTAAATGTGGGGAAATCACCACTCTGAACTTTGTCATCCAATTATCCTCCTCATCCACCTCTTCCCTCTTTTTTTTTTTTTCCCCCTCTCTGCTCTCTCCAGGCTTTCCTTTCTTTTCCTTTGTCACCTTAGATTGTTGTTAGAAAGCTGGTGGGCTTCTGTGGTTTTGAAGTGGAAATGGCTGAGAAGCACGGTTGTGTTTCTTCAGCTTTCAAAGAGTGTAAAATTGTGAGATTATAAAAAAGCGAAATGGGGTATGAGAAAGGAGGACTTAATGACAAAAGCGGACCCGTTATGCTCATTTACAGCTCGCTCTTTTCACTTTTGGGCTCTACTAGAATAGCTTTGACTTATTGACAGCCTCCTTTAATCCAACTTTTTTTCTGATTGGTTGCACCTTGCAAACAGAAGGTTTGAAGACCAGGTGGGTGGAGCCGAACCCAAACTCAGAGCTGTGTGTTTTGACCATATTAAGGATGTCCCCTCTCCATGACATTATACCGAGCCAAGATAAGGGGGAAAAAAGCTCAGGATTTACCTGAGCTTTAAGTTCAAAGGGATTATTTGCACATATGTTGAACTTACTATTTAAAACATTATAGTTCCATACTAAAGCCACGTCCCTTTTTCTTCTCAATATGATGCATGACCTGTTGCATATGCAGTGCTGATGACAAGTGATGCCATGTCCTTGCTTTTATATGCAGGTGGAAGGCAGTAAAAAAGATTTGACTAATTTGCGTGTACAGCAGGGAGAGTGCTGCGGCGAGAGTGGGATCGAGAAGAGTGAAAATTCTGTGTTTGAGTGTGTGTGTTGGCCACAGAGAAAATGTATTAAATTAGCTGGAGAGAGAATGTGAGCGGTGGTGGGCGTGATTGAGTGATCAGTGAAATCATTATGGGAAAAAACAAAGAAACAAAGAGTGACCTGTTATGGATGAAACAGTTTATTTTTATTTCATAATAGTATTGTTATTGTGTTACTCATTTATTGTAAGTTGTGTTTGGTGTTGCGGATATGCGTGTTTAGAATAGGTTTATTTAAAGATAAATTATATAAGATTATTAGTTTAAAAATTGAGCACTGAGATTTAAGAACTTAATTACAGTATAGATAATGTATATAATTTGCTTGCTTTATGCATCCTCTCACAGAGTGACTGTGTCGTGTCTTCAGCTCAAACTTCACTGGGTGTTTTAGCCCTTAACCATGAGTAAACAGAGGTTGTGGCTAAATCACTGCCCACCAGCTCCAGGCTTCTAACCCCCCTCCTCCCTTTTATACCCGAGCCAACAAGAGGCTCTTTCTGCTGCTTCCCCAGTCCTGTGCACAGCTGTTTTCCTGCTTGTTCCCTGAAACTCCAACTGTAGTGTGCGACTGTGCTGGGAAACCTCTACACTCCACTTTTACAGGAAACAGCCATACTTAACACCTTTTCTCTCCACACTCCTGGATGAGGTTATGGTATTTTAGATTTGTCCTTTTTGTGAGACTCATCACAGCCGTTTTCCCATGGCCGCAGTGGTATTTGACTTCTGGTGCCGTCTCCGCCGGTGTTGTTTGTGCAATTCTTCTCATTAGTCGTATTTCAGTCCTGCCCATTACCATTGTGTCTCACCTGTCAAGCTTCTTGTCCTCTCCCACTTTCAGGAGACTCTGGGGGTATTATTCTGTTTTGTAATTGGTAACATGTTGCGGTGCCCTCTTGCACATAGTGTACATCAGGTTTCTAGCCTTAATCACCCATGCCAGACTTTTCAGCTGTCTTTCACTCGTCTTTCCAGCATCACCAATCAAAATCATTCTTGTTTGCCATCCAGTCTCTTCCTGGATGTCACTGGTTACCAGAGTTTACTTGCTGAATGGGATGCCACAACTGCAGATACTCTATAGGGTAACAGTGACTTTCCACCTGGATCTGCTGTGTAGAGCAGCTTTGACGTATTGATAGCTCCCCTTTTAACTTTCTTCTGATTGGCTTCACCTGGCAAACAGAAGGTTTAAAAAGCAAGTGGGTGGTGCTTCTGTAACTAATCTCTACTCTGTGTGTCTCTCTGTGTCACTACAGAGTCAGAGAAAGAAGTAGGACTTCTCAGAGATAATTTTTTTTCTTTTATAAAGATAACAATGCCGATCTGATTAACAGTCACTGCACTTATGCTTTCTCACACCCTGCTTATAACGCCCCTCCCCTGCCCAATGGCATCAGGCAAGGCAGACGAGTGGAGACTGTGTAGCTTCTCTGGCAGATCACCATATAGGTTAGTTGTATGATGATTCCTATTCTCTAGCACCAAACAGGTTGAACTTAAACACTGGTTGTTTAAAATTAAAGAAAAGATTTAGCACAACCTAGCATTTGGACACCAAGTGTTACTGAATAGCTGCAACCCCTTTATACAGTAAGGTATTCTAAATATTGCTCTCTTAATAATATAATCGCAATCACCGCCCAATTAAAGTGTTAAGGTCATCTATTCAACTGCTCGTTAATGCAAATATGTAATCATCCAGTCTAATGACTGCATATTTATGCATTTAGGTATGTAGACGTGGTCCAGAGAACCTGCTGAAGTTCAAACTGAGTATTTAAATTGGGAAAGAAGATGATTTAACTCACTTTGAATGTGGCCATGGTTTTTTGCTGCAAGATTCGCTGGTCTGCGTATTTTAGAAACTGCTGTTCTACTGGGATTTTCCTGCACATCTCTAGGGTTTACAGTGAACGGTCAGAAAAAGAAGAAAATATCCAGTGAGCAGCATTTCCCGTGGGTGAAAATGTTAGAGGTCAGAGGAGAATGGCCACGCTGCTTCCAGCTGATAGAAAGGCGACAGTAACTCAAATAATCACTCGGTACAACCAAGGAATACAGAAGAGCATCTCTGAAGGCATTGAACATGGAATCAGATGGGTACCATTCCTGTTAGCTAAGAGCAGAAAAGTGAGAATACATTTCACACAAACTCACCAGAGTTGAACAATGAAGACTGGAAAAACAATGCCCAATCTAATGAGTGTCCATTTCTGCTGCAATGATCAGACGCTAGGGTGTGGGGGATATTTTCTTAGCATACTTGGGGCACCTTAGTATCAGTTGGGTATTGTTCAAATCCCACAGCCAACCTGAGTGTTTATGACCACAGTGTACCATCTTCTGATGACTGCTTCGAGCAGGATAATGACAAAGCGATCATCAAGGGCGATCGTGGCTCGAAGAGTTGGCAGTTCGTCTTGTAACCGGAAGGTTGCCGGTTCGAGCCCCGGCTCGGACAGTATCGGCCGTTGTGTCCTTGGGCAAGACACTTCACCTGCCGCCTACTGGTGATGGCCAGAGGGGCCGATGGCGCGATATGGCAGCCTCGTTTCTGTCAGTCTGCCCCAGGGCAGCTGTGGCTACAACTGTAGCTTGCCTCCACCAGTGTGTGAATTATATAAATGCAATCTATTATTATTATTATTATTATTATTATTATTATTATTAAAGCTTAAATCGTCTCAACACAGTCACCAGATCTCAATCCAGTAGAGCACCTGTGGGATCTGGTGGGACAGGAGATTTACATCGTGGATGTGCAGTCACCAAATCTCCAGCAACTGTGTGATTCTGTCATGAATCTGTGCCGCAGAAATTAATGGCAGTTGTCTGGATTTATAGGACATGAAGACTTGGTGAGCTAGAGTTGTAGCGCTTGACACAACAGGAGCCAGATTCAGCTTTACCTCAGAATCTTTTTGCACCTTCGTGTGTATTTCACTGGGATGTGGGCTGGTAAGTGGTAAATGCGATTGCCTCTCACTTCACACAGGATCACAGAGATTAGTAACTGTAGGCGTTGGAGTTATTTTTGTAAAATACTACAAGTGCTGGTGTTTTGCAAAATATATTCAAAGAGCACGAGGAGTCCATGACAGCCTTGATGTCCTCGTAATGTTCGGTGTTAAAGGTTTCCCCAAACACCCTCTTATCCTGTACACAATCTTTCACAGGCAACACAATATCTACAACATCCACAGAAAATGAAAGTAACTGAGAGAGCGATATTAGGATTACACTGTGAGGATGAATTTTCATAATTTTGGCAGCAATATTTATCACACTGACACTGCTAGTCATCAGTCTGGGGATGGTGGTGTGAGAAATGGTATTAGATGTAAGTATTTTTCTTTACTTAGGGCTTGAGCTAATGAGTGTTTTTATTATTGATTAGCCTCCTTCTTTTTTTTAAATAAATGCCTAGCACTGTTTTGTTTTCTTTTTTCTTTTCAGAGCCTAGTCAAATCTTCACATAGTTCTCACATTTTTGCTTAAATTTATCTGATGATAAGATTGCTGGCAATTCATCATAATTAACCACTGTGTTTTACAAGCTGACGGTTGTAGAGGAAAGAGAGAAATCATTTCTACTCTTGATGTTTTGTAGTGTGTTTTGTGTAGTTTAAAAGAAAATTCCTTTAATAAGCCTTTATTAAACTTCAATGGCTGAAGTCATTATTGAAGCAATAAAAGAAGCCCCATTGAAGAACTACGGGCTTTAGATAAATGCAGATGGAATCACAGAGTTTGTGTTTAATGCCGGATGCGTGATTGTATGACACACGTACGCAGCAGATGTTTTGAGAAACAAAGCAACATGTTGAAGCGAGTAGGCGGTGGAAACGCATCTTAAACAACTGAGAAAAGCAACACGTTGTCCTCATTGAGAATTCAGAGTAATTGTTTAGTTTCTGAATGAGCTGTTCAGCGGAGTTTGTCAGCTCGAGGTAAACGAACAGGCAGCAATGCGAGGCAAGATATTGATATGTTATTAAAATTAAAATTCTATTTGAAAGTATGGATTTCCGAGGAATTCGAGCACTGCTTTATTATTTATGTGAAGGATATTGATCTAATGGGAAAACGTTTGAGTGCAAAAATCGAAACGTAGGGGAAAAAATAAAGCACAAAAAGTGGAGATCTGGGGCAGATGAAGCGTTGTATTTGTCTGTGTGTGCAGAGGGTGTACTGCGGCGTTATGGCATGCTGACTTAACTGCCGAGCCTTATATCGGAAGCCTAATTCAACAAAGCACCTTACTAACCCCAATGATAAACCTCCTGCTGAAACCCCCATTTCCTCCAGCATCCATTTTCATGGAAGCGCTCCTTGGTTTGTAGCCACATTAAATCTGTTTATTCGTAAAACCAAACTGCGCAACCCTTTTGGGATGAGCTTCTGTGGGGAACAGGTAGGGCACTAAAAGCCACTCTGTGACAGAAACCGCATCCCATCAGTGTAAATATGACTCGGAGCCTGCTAATGCAGCTAAAGGGGGGAGGGGGAAAAAAAAAGATGTCCTCACATCAAAAGAAGTCCCTGCACCCAAACTAAACTGTGCTTCCAGTTGCACGCAGTTCAGGTCTCGGATTTTATTGGGTTACTGAATCATAGCAGAAGTCCTCAGATTGTTTGTGAGCTGGCAGCCTAACCCTCAAAAGATTACAAAAAATCAATTCTATTGTAATCACAGATTGTGACTGGAAGGGCTTAAATCTTGGTGTGCCTGTGCACACGCCTGTGCATGCGCGCGTGTGCGTATCTGTGTAAGTCTGTTCGATTCTGCTGTTCTACTTGTCCCTGCTCTCCCTGGACAGACTCCTTTTTTTTGAGCAGGTTCAGTTCGACCGCAGGCGTGGCGTGTCGCTGGGAACTGGGGGGAGATGGGGGGAATAAAAACAAACATGAGAGGAAAGACAATTTTAGAGTAGTGGGAATGTTTCTGTGGATGTAATTGACTGGTGAAACCTCATCTTCTATACTAATCCCAGCATAAGCCATAGCTGATACTTTGCAGAGCGCTTGGGACTCAAAATATGTTCTCTCTGTGATTTTTAGATTCGATTGTGTGTTTTCTGAATGTAAATGAGCCTTATACGTGTCGTTTTTACATTTCCTGCTGTGAGTGGTGATATATTTTTTTTATCTCTTCTGCAGAGGTCCTGATGAACACTAAGACAGAGACTTCAGATCTCAAATGGACCGTCTTCTCCCATGCCAAGCCACAGGTATGTAACCTCAGCTTCACTGTGTTATCTGTATTCCTGCCACAGAGCCTAGTGGTGACTGGGGATTTTTGGCCTCCAGCTGTTCCTTTGTTACTTTGGCTATAAAAGATTTCCTTATATGGCAGGTAACTGACAGAGTAAAAGAAACACCAGAGTGAATGTGGGATTTAAAGTGTATTGAAAGCAGATGCTTTGATAGATCTCATCAACCTTGGAGTCGAAGTCACAGGCTGCTCGCAATTTTTGGTCCTGCAGCCAGAAAAAGACATATTTGTAATTTGATCAGCTGAGTAGTGGTTGCTAAGGTATTTCTGCCAGCAGCGTCTGTGACCAGAACTGCTCAACTTGCCGATTGCCTTGGAAGGAAAATGGTCCCAGTGATGGCGGTAGGAGGATTTCTGGTGCTGGACTGAAATACTCAACAAATGTGTCTGTGCTTTTGATTAAGATGCAAGGCTGAAGCAGGCAGACTGTCTCTAAATAGCCTGCACAGCATTTATCATTTGAAGCAGTTTATCAAAAGCTCTGTGTTGTCAGAAGAGTGGCCGGGCTTGTGTTTTTAAGCATTACCTTGGCACAAAAGAGTATAAAACCGTGATTTAGTCAATGATGACAAGCAGCGGTGGGGAGATGCCACGAGCTGTCTGCTTCAAAAGTGCAGACATAAAAGGGATACTGTATTATTCTTTATTTTTAGGATTAAAGGATTATGATACCCTTGTAGGAGATATTTGTGGCAACTTACAACCCAGTCAGATAAAAATTTCTGGCTTCTCAATTTCAAAAATACTTGAATGTCACTGTTGCATTAATAATTCATGAGGAAGCCAAATAAAGCTAATATTCATATTAAACCTTTTGGTGTAATGATGCGAGTGTGACAATTGTTTTAATGAAACTGGGATGTGCTTCCGACTAAATCTGTCACAGTTAGACCCTGTTGCATATTAACACACATCTATGGGCCTCCATCACACAGACGCGCACATTTGAAGGTAGTGCCATTGCGCTCTTTGTGCAGAGATCATGGCTCCCAGTTTTTGAACTTTTTGATTAGTTGTGCATCCATTTAAAACTTGACTGTCCTGAAACGACTCACAATCTTATTCATGAATCACTTGCTCTTTCTCACATATTAAGTGTACGCAAAGCTTTATTTTTATACTACATTTCATTCCAAGCAGGAGCACAATGCACTGCACAAAGCACAAGCTCCTTCAGAGTGTGTATCACCAAACTATAAAGATGCTGTAAAACGAAAATGTACGTAAGAACGATGAAAACCAAAAGTCAGTACAAGGAGTAAGGTGAAAAAAGTGAAGTAATAATTATGATCGTTTGTTGTCCAGTTAGAGTAATAAAATCCTTCAAGGGTGAAGTCCACAAACAGTCAGAAATAAAGTAAAATGTTAAAGCCAAACAGCATGGATAAGCAGGACAGGTTTTAGTTTAGGTTTAACATTGATGATTTATTAGGTTTTTACAGTCTGCATTAGCCAGCATCAGATGCATTCAGTGGCCAATTCATTAGTTACCAGGTTGGACCCCTTACACCTTCGTGACTGACTTGAACGCGTGGCATAGATGCAGAGTGGCACAGATTTGTTGAACAGCAGTTTCTAAAATACTCAGACCAGCCCATCTGGCAGCAACAACCTTACCACATTCAAAGTCACTTACATCACCTTCTGCTCACTTTGAACTTCAGCAGGTTCTCTGGACCACGTCTACATACCTAAATGCATAAAGATGCCATCATTACACTGGATGATTACATATTTGCATTAACGAGCAGTTGAATAGAGGTGTGGGAAAAATCCAATCCATCTGACAAGAACAGCCATGCAACATTCAAAGTCACTCGAATCACTTTTCTTCCTCATTCTGATGCTTGTTTTGAACTCCAGCAGGTTGTCTTGACTATGTCTAGATGCTTAAATACAGACATTTAATTGGCTGACTAGATACCTCATGAAGACATGTGCCTAATGAAATTGCCAGTGTTTGTATATGTATAGTATTCGTCTAAGTTGGATTGGCCATGTGTGCTACCTACTGACTGCGACTCCACCAGAGGTTTACCTGGATCATTCTCATAGGTGCAGTTAGACATGAACACACACTTTATGCTAAATAGCTGGCAAATCAAAGAACATTTATTGTCCAATCTGACTGCGTTAGACATTTGCTCTCTACGTGTCTAGTAAAGTTCAGTTCATGCGTGAAAATGGCTCTAAACAACAAGGCAAAATCAATGATTGTAAAAGATTTGTTGAAATGTCATCAGTGCCGGATGTATGTCGTAAATGTCATCCACTGTGATGTCGAGACTTCAGTACTATTAAATACAGAAGGTGTGACTTGCTGCCAAAGAAATGTAATTATTTTTTTCAGGAGGTAATCTATATCTTGTAAAAAGTATTAGATTACTTTTTTAAAAGTAACACTATATGCTTTTTTTTTAAAGTCCCATTTATGTAACTGCACTTTGTCTGTGTACTTGTAGCTCATTCTCTCATTTGCCTTCAAGTCACACTTCTCTTTGAATGGTTTTTGTCAAATCCAGATGAGTCCTCACAGATTCGGTGCATCTTCATCACAGAAAACATTTTGTTCACAGACACATGTGCTGCCAAAGTCCACGGTATTTATTTTTTTTTGGGATTAGAAGGGAAATTCTTCTTTCCAGCGTCTCAAACCTGGCTCTCGGTGCTCTGCTGCACTGTAATTCATTCACACCACAATTCTGCCTCACTCAACACATCATTTTTAAAGATTTACATATTTACATAACCGAATTTCTGAGCCTCAAGTTCAGCAAATCTGCTAAATTCTGCCCCGAGTATGTTAATTTCTTGCTTGTTTCCCGCTCTTGGGAACATAGTGATGGTGAACATTTTGCTGTTGACTCAGAAGTCAAACATTAAAGCATTTTTCTGTTGCATTTGGCTGCCCAACAAATGTAGATTTCTGTGCAGTTTTTTTTTACTTCACTCATATTTGCGATATCCCCTCTTTATTCTTGTGTTTTAGGCTATAAATGTGTTTGAAAGGTGAAAGCTTTGTCTGTCTCGATGCTGTTTGCAGAAGTGTGCTTTGTTTGACAAGTGAGACTTGTATTCCCACTGGCTGTGCTGGAGCTCAGTGGGAGGAATGATTTAACAACCCAGATTCAAATTCGGGCTGGATTAAAATCCACAGTGGGCCAGATCTGTCCCACGGGCCTCTGACAGGTGCAGAAGGCCAACAAAAGATTGTAACATTATTATGATGAATAGGATTTTTAATGTGACCAATTATATAAATATATAAATACCCCAGTGAAAGTCTTTATAGGTGAAGTAAATCTACTCTGTGCTCACAAGTTATCTGGGTCAATCTGACAGCCCTTTGTTCTCTCTGCTCTCAGTGGGAGGAAGTAAGCGGTTTAGATGAGGAGAACAACAGCGTAAGGATCAATCAGATTTGCCAAACGGACAGTTCGTCCAGCCACTGGCTGCGCAGTGGCTACATCCAGCGACGGGGAGCGTCTCAGGTGTACGTGGAACTGCGATTCACCATGATGGAGTGCTCTTCCAGGAGCACACACCACCGTAGCTGTAAGGAGACCTTCAACCTCTACTACTATGAGGCAGACTCCAACGAAGCCACTGCTACGAACCCACCCTGGATGGAGAACCCCTACATCAAGGTACCCATTACATTACATTATAAAAAAATAATGCAGGTTTCTTTTCTGTTGGCTAGTCTGATAAATATTATAGGAGCTAATTCGTTGTTTAATTGTTTGAGAAAATCAATTGAATTGAATTCTCGTGGTATTGCCACTCGGCTTCTAAGACTGTTGTATTATTATGTCTTGCTCAGCAGGAACATTTTTATATTTGACAGCGTAATAAACTGCAGGGCTTATCTTGATTATCGATCAGTCTGCCTATTATTTCCACAATTAATCGATTGATTCCACTGTGGTGGCTCTAATTTGCTTTGCTTTACCCAAAAGTATAAACAAGTGATGTATATCAAGAAAAATAGGGTAAAAACTGCCTGAAATGGTCGTGTCTGAAATTGTACTCTTAAAAAAAAAAAAGAAGAAGCAAATCATTGGGAAAAAAAAGTTCTGTCGCAATGAGGGAACTCGAAGCTCCAAATCTGAAGGTTGCCAAGCAGTGAGGACCTGAGAAAAATAAGTTATTGAATAGCTGTGTGTATTGCTACCAGTGAAAGTCTGTTGCATTGAATTTGATGACTCACAAATACCCTCATAAACTGGATAAAAAAAGCTGTGCATGATGTCCAAGTCATTGTTGGGAAAAAAACTTAAATGATGAAACCATTAACAATAAGTATTCTTGCCTTTCACTTTTGCAGAATTATTTATAATCTCACCATGTTCTTGTTTTCGCTGACAAACAACTGTTTTTGAAGCCTCATAAGGCGCATGTGTGTACAGCATGCAGTACTGTGAAAAAGTACCAACTCTCACTTCTTCTTTATATAGGATATATGAAGCATATAGGGTAAATGGTGTGGCGATTGACTGAAATGTCTGCAAACAAACATGGTATATAAACAGAGTTTGTCTGAATAGCTTGAAACTCAATATTTGGTGTGACCATCTTCATTCTTCAACACAGCCTGAACTCTCTTAGACAAGCTTGCCTGCAAGTTCTCTAAATGTCTGCAAGAATAGTTTTCCAGGCCTCTCGAAGGACATTCAAAACTCTTCTTCAGATGTTGGCTGCCTTTTTTTCCCCATTTTCTGTAAAAATGATCCAAAACTTGCTTCATTAGTGTTGAGATCGGTGCTCTGGTGAGACCAATCCATGACTGATAGTGTTCCACTGTGTGTGTGTGTGTTTTTCATTCAAGTATGATTTTACTGCATTGCCAGTGTTTTTGGAATCACTGTCGTGCTGAAAAATGAAGCCGATGCCAAGCAGATTATAGCTGCATTGTGCATCATAATCTGATGGTACTTTTCTGTGTTCATGATTCCATCAATTTTGACAAGATCTCCACTGGCAAACTATGACAGATCCTCCATCGTGTTTGACAGATGGCTGTCGACACTCAGTGCTGTAGCTCTATCCTGAACTTCTCTGCACATATTGATAAAGGTTTAAACCAAAAATGTCAAAATCTCGATCCATCACTCTGTAAGTCCAGTTATTGTGTAATTTAGCATACCGCAACATTTTCTTGCCACTTCCGTTTCTTAAGAATGGCCTTTCTGATGAGGCTTCACTTGGCCAGATGCATCTGCCAGGTCCTGTGTCAGGTCTTTGCTGGACTTTTTGCTATTTCTTAAGGACATGAATATCATATAGTGCCCATCTGTTTGGTTTTTAGGTCTGCGACTTATTCTTGTGTCCTCCACATGCCATTTTTTCTCATTTGTCTTTTAGGACACACTGCACTCCAAGTTATGCCAAGTTTTTTGGTTTACAGCTCTTTGTGAATCACCTTGTTGGTGCAAAAATAATACTTTATGCCTGTTAAACTGTTATTTTTTTATTCCTTTGTTAGTGTGAAGTAGCTTTAAAACACTTATCTGAAAATGTCTAGGTATTAGGACTGGACTAAAATGAGTAAAAAAGCAGACATGTCCAAAGAAAAACTTTAAAAGACCTTCTTCAGACCACTTTAAAAAGTTACAAGAAAGTCTGGCTCCTTGGAAGCAGGCTCAAGTCTTTTGCACAGTACTGTACACGTTTGTGACGGATTTCTTTCCCCCTCAGTGTGCAGCTTTTCATACAGATTCAAAACAAGTTTGCAGATACCAAGATTTCCTTTAAATGTCAGTTTCACAACATCGTCAATGTTCGGGGACTTTTTTAATGTTCCAATCATGTTCTCGCCTGTTGGGAGCAAGCACTGCTTTAAAACCCACCTTGTCAGTGCATTCAATCTGTTTCACAGCCTGAATCTTTTCGTAATGTTTATCTTCTGGGTTTCATTTTCCAAACACATAGCTTAGGAATGCAGCGCAGTCAATCTAATTGTCAAACCTTAGTTGTTGGCCGTGTCCTTGAACACAACACCAAACAGTGGCGTCAAAATAGTCCCTGCTTCTCAACTTCATTACCACCTAATAATGTAACTTTGACAGAAAAATAAAAGTGATGAAATGTTCGCCGTGATGAATTGCCTTCCTCTCCAGCAAGTTTCTCGTCCCTGCAAGTTGAGGTTCAAAGCACACTGTAATAAATGGGAAACAATGGCTGCCAGAAAGGCAGTGAATCAATGTAAAAATCACAGTGGTATGCTTTGTAAAATTTTCAGTAATATGAAGCATATGTAATTTCTAATTAATGGGCTAAACATGCAAAACTATCAGTTTGATCTTTTTCATGGCTGAACAGGAATGCAGGCGTGCAGGAATCTGGATATTACATAAGGTCTTTTCTCTTTCTCCCTGTCTTAGGTGGACACAGTGGCTGCAGACTTTCTACTAAGGAAGGACGGGGAGAAGAAATTGAACGTGAAGACCTTGAGACTCGGCCCTCTTAATAAGAGAGGCTTTTACTTGGCCTTTCAGGCTCAGGGTGCCTGCATGGCTCTGCTGTCTGTCAGGGTCTTCTTCAAGAAGTGTCCTCCCCTGGTCAGTGCTCTTTCCTCTTTCCCTGAGACTATACCGCGTACTCTTGTGCAAGAGGCACAGGGTGTGTGTGTGGAGCACGCAGCTCAGCAAGGTCCCCGTCCTCGGCCGCCTAAGCTCTTCTGCGGGGAGGATGGCCAGTGGGTGGGCCAGCCAACAACCTCATGTGCATGCGTACCAGGATTTGAACCAGCTGAGGGGTACACGAGATGCACAGGTAACGAAGGAGGCAAGGTTAAGCCAAATAAAACTGACATGCGTGCATGTATGCATATAGACTACACCCATATAGGCAACAGGGCAGGCAGACTAAACAAGAACACAATGGTAAGGCGAGGGTGGCGGGGAGTTCACTGAGGGTTGAAGTGTTTGAGAGGAAATGAGAGACCGAGGAAGTTAATGAGGCAGGGGAATGGCTGTGACACAGAGGGGACAGAAAGAGAGGTCAGGTGGAGCAGCACTTATCTCTGAAAGGAAGAGCAGGGTCAAAGGCTTACTGCTGCGACAACTCCTGGCTCAGCCGAGATAGGAGCGCAGGAGGACTGCAGAGGTGAGGGGCGAGAGGGAGGGGAGGTGGTGCTCGGGGTAAAGATCATAACACTTTGAGAACATCAAAGCAAAGCAGACAAAAAAAGAAGGAAGAAGCAGGATGATTCTCTCAGGAGCCGTGCAGCAGCTCTGCCTAATGAGTCCAATTAACAAGCCTCGCGCATGGACTACCCCCTCACACGCGCACAGACTCGCCGCATCGCAGCGACACAGATAAATGGCGAGCACTAAAAACACAGAAACAAAAGGAGAAATGCCACATTTTCCCAGGGAAACGCCTGGTTTCATCTGTCTGTGTTTGAAGGTAGGCTGTAGTTTGATCTCCGTGGGCGGTATAATGATTTTTCATAACAAAAAAATAATTTCCGACATTTTGCTCCTGGTGAGGTGGCATTTTCCAGCGTTCTGTCACAGAAGAGAGTTGCAAGGCAAAACATTCACAAGGCCATAAAGGGAAATTGCCTCGCAGAAAAGACCGGACAGTTAATTTGCTTGGGAGGCTGGTCATTTCGGAAAAATGAAATCGACGCCAGGGTTTAAAATTAAAATTCATTTTGCTGTAATTTGCCAGAGACTATACATATATTTTCTGGGGCAAACACGAGCATTTAAATATAAAAGTTATGAATGCTGTCAAGTTGATTTAGTGTTTCATCTAAGTATGGTTAGAATATTTAAACCAGGTCTCTGAAATGAACTATAAGACCATAAATACTGCTCTGGGGGAGGGGTATATTTCCCCTCATGTGGCAGTATTGCTTTATTATTGTTAGACAAGTACATCATTATAAAGGTTAAAAACTAAATAGGTTAGAACTAGCCCCTAATCTACTCCAAACAAGATTCATTTCTATTTCAAAAGCTTTGTTTCGTTCAGGAAAAAATGCCAGAACCAGAATACTGACTTATCTTAATGTGAACTGCTGCAAGTGCTAAACAATCTTACAGCTGAATTCACTGAAAGGTTGCACAGTAATCGATAGCGACGGCTCCTGTAAATCACAGTGTTATTTGTGTCATCTTGTGGGAGCTCGAAAGCACCGAGGTTACAGCCGCCTCTTCACATGTGGCAAATTCCTTGCGGTAAATGTCAGTCAGGAACGATCAGCGAGAGCGTTGACCCTGTGAAATGTGTCAGTTTTTCGCTGCAGCGATGCTCCCGCTCGGTGTGAAAGTTTCTTGTTGTATTTCTCTCGCTCAGCAGCTGCGTATCAGCCGCCCAGACTGAACGCAGAAAGTAAACACGTTTGCTGCCATTGTGTGCGGTATTAGCAGGGTGACGGCTTATTACACATTCACATGTTAGAACAAGCGTTGGATCGGGCTTTGCTGGTGAGCAGAAGCTGAGGTGTGCACGGTTTCAGACCATGTAGTGACTGCAGCTAATGACTGTTGTCATTCTTAATTTCTACGTGTATTTATTTTCTTTGATCGATTGATTGTTTAGTCTGAAACGTCAGACGTGGTGATGTTTACTGCGATATGAAGCGAAGAAATACAGGAGTGGTGTTGTAGATTTGGTCAAAATTGTGCTTAATTGTTTTTCCATCGCTCGACTAATTGATTGTTCAGCCAATCCTTTCAGCATGAGTTCAGACTCCATTCACGGTGTCCTTACATCTTACCGCGGTGCTGGTTTGGGCCTTACAAAAGGAGACCTGGAACAATGTTTGAATCAATAAGCAATGACAGTTTTTTCATAAGGACCGCCACATGTCTGGTCTCATTATCCAGATATGGCCAGGTAAATTCAATGATAAGCAGCATGTCAGTCACAGGCAGTTTTTTTTTTCCTCCACTAAATTGACTATTAGTGTCATTCTCATTACTGTGATTGTCTCAGTTTATAGCCCTCATTACATGCTTCTGTCTGTCAATCTGCAACCATCTGGCACCTAAGCACTCCGAAATAAAGGATTTATTTGCAAATTGAGTTTGACCCAGGCCTATACAGGACACAGTGAAGGCGTTATGCAATGTACTGTTGTATTTAATGCTAATGTGCCTTTATTTGTTCTCACATCTTGTCCTCTTCAGCGTGTCCTGTGGGCCAGTTTAAGTCAGGCATAGAGGGACAGTGCAGAGGCTGCCCAGGATTCAGCCAAGCCACCAACAGGGGGGCGTCAATGTGTGAATGTCGCCCTGGGTACCTACGTGCCGAATCAGACACTCCTGACACACCGTGCACTAGTAAGTAAAACAGTGCTTAATCCACATGCAAATATGGAGGTGCTAAGCAATACTCTTTACTGTCTCCTCCTCTCTTTTTTTGTCTTCCTCTGACACCTCTGATGCTACTTCTTTTTTTCCCTCCGGTGTCATTTAGCCAGGGTCCGCTGAGCTGCTTTGTGGCTTTTGTCTCACGGCTGGGCATTGAGATGCATGTCCTTTGTGACAGGTTGTTGGTGAGGGTGGGAGGGTAGGGCTTTCTGTCCAAAGTGAAGTAGGCATTGATGGTCTCAAGTGACACATCCATGCGGATTGAGGAATTTCAATTCAGGCTCATTTTGGGTGTGTGTGAATGGGAAGGGGGGTCTTTAATTAGGTGCGCTCTTTCGGAAGGGCCACAAAGCTGATGTGAAACAATGTGACACTGTGACTGTGGCTGTTACCCCTGCAGGTGTGATATAAATACCAACTGGAATTCACACCCACCAATTTTATTTTTTACTGATAACTTTAATTACAAAGACTTATCTGAGCAGTTCGGCACGTAACGTTATTTTCAATTTGTATGCAAAGTTTTAAACCAGCCGAGCCACCTGAAATTCACGCCAGACCTTTTCCCTCCTGAAAATAGGTATACGTTTTTACATTTTTGCGACAGGCGTGGTGGTTTTTAATTAAGCGCATTGTGATTGCCAGGACTTAAAAATGCGTCACCTCCAAAAATCCCCTGTTGCCAAATGCTGAATTCAGAATTCATGCTCGCCCAGATTGAGCGTGATGTTACTCCACTCGGGTTTCCAATGAGAACACCATTAGCACTTAAGTTAGCTGCAGGCTCAGTGACAAAGCTCTCTCTCCTTGGCAGGAACAGAAACTCATTCACAGTGCCTGAGTGGTCTTGCTGTTTAGTTATGCTTGGCTTGAGGCAATAGCTATCTTCTTACAATTTTCAGGCGGTGATCATTATCATCCAGTTTTAGACAAACGTAATTGCACCAGTTAAATCCAGCAGCACATATGCTCCCGCTGTGACGCAAAGCCACTGCAAGAGCATTGTTCTGCTTCGTGAGTACATGTGCGGGCTGAGTAAAATGGCTTCAGCTTATATCAGAAATCATAAAGAAACAATATGTGTGGGTCATGGAAAAGTAAAACAGTGGCAAAATGGCACAGCGGAGATCAACACAGAACTTTCATATATTGTAATTTCACCGAGGCAACTTTCCACAGGGGAAAAAACATGAAGTACGATTCAATATTTTTTCCCATATAACTTGATAATATGTGAAGAACAGCTACTGGTGCTCCCTGAAGGTACTTTATCATAGCAAAAACAAAAAAATCATAACAGGTGATGCTGCTATATTGATATTGTTTAAATGGTCTTAAGAGGTTTAGAAAATGCTCCCTTTGGGATCAGGAAAAGGCCAGATTGAACGGAATAGTTTGACATTTTTGCGATATTTGAGTTTGATCGGATTAATGTGTAATTCTGTCATGTATACATGATGCTCCAGTTCTGAAAGAGAGTCATGTTCGGTGGGTTATGAAATCCCGAACATGCAACATGCAGGTCTGACCAACCATGAATCCTGCTTTTATGGTTAAGTCAAGCTAAGTGGATGCTGCCTGCAGCAAGAGATTTACTCATAATCAAATTTAACAACATCATTTGTTGTATTTTGTTTTAGTGTATATTACCTATAAGTAAAAACATTATAGGTAAGCACATACATGAAAGTTTCATCAATTTTCTCATTCAGCTCTTTTTTTTTTTAAGCAGATTGGTTCGCATACAGGAACTTGGATGACTGCCAGTTTGCAGTATTTTTTAAATGTGGAAAAAGCGTGCTATTTTAACTATTTCTCTCACTGTAGGAACTCCCTCGGCCCCTCGCGGCATAATCCGTAAGGTCAACTTCACCACAGTCACTCTGGATTGGAATGAGCCGCTGGACAGCGGCGGCAGAAACGACCTGAGCTACGCCGTCAGGTGCTCTCTGTGCAGGTCACCAAAGGAAGCGTGCCTCCCCTGCGGAGATGGCGTCAGTTACCGGCCTGCGAAGGACGGCCTGCTGGGTCACAGGGTAGAGGTGTGGGGCCTGCTGCCACACACAACGTATACGTTCACTATTCAGGCACTTAACGGGGTGTCTCAGCTCAGCGAGAAGGAGCCTGCCAGCGAAAGTGTCAATATCACTACAAGCCATGACGGTAAGAGCTGCAGGAGGATGGGTGGAAAGGTATAAATAGTCCGAATTTCACTGTATTTATAATTCAGCTGCCATCTGTGCAGTGCCGCCACTGGTGTCTGTGATTCGGAAGAGCGACTCCACAGAGAGCAGTCTGACTCTACACTGGTCGGCCCCGACTCAGCCACACTACACCATCCTGCAGTATGAGCTGCGCTACTGTGAGAAGGTAAGAGCTCCCTGACGACATCCCCGAACTTTCCCTTCAGATAGATGATCTATTTTTTTTTTAACAGGCTCATGAGAAGAAAGCACTCTCAGTGCAGATGTAGTTAAAGGGTCACGGCACGCGGCTTAGACCATGTGGATCTGTGAAGAAGCTCTCTAAATTGTGCAGTATACACTTTAACAATTAAGATATTAGTAACATATTTGTAATGTTTTTTTTTATTATTATCTGATGTAATTGAAGTTAGTGTTCAGTTCAGGACAGTTTGACTAATTAACTAGCTTGACATCATCATCTGTTCTTCTTTCACTATTGCCTTGGACTCATTCTTTTTTTGCTTTTAGAAGGAGCAGCGTAGCGAAGATCAGTGCCACTCCATACAGAGTAACAGAAACCAGGCTGTACTGACAGACCTCCGCCGGGCTAGTCAGTATGAAGTGCAGGTCCGGGCGCGTACCCAGGCCGGCTACGGCAGTTTTAGTCCACCAACCATTTTCCGCACGCTGCCCGATGGTAAGAAGAGGTCTTGTTTTCTCTTGAAGAGGAGCCACACACACATTACTCTTTTTTCTTATTTAAAAAAGTAATTTCCAGTGGGGGTGTGACAGTCATTTATCCCTGCATAATCAATCTCTGCACAGTTTCTTTTATGAATTTATCATCTGCATCTTTGTTGACTCTCTTTAATAACCTAAATTCCTGCCCCCCACCCCCACCTTTCTTTACTACCTATGTAAACCTCCTGTCATGGCTTCTGTCGTTGTGTTGCTCTAACTCTCTCACTTTCTGTCTGCTATTTTCTCGTCTCTCTCTTTTGTTTGCCGTCTCTCCCAGGACGTGACTCTGGCTCCGAGTTCTTGGTACCTGGCATCTTTATCGCTGTCGGGATGCTGCTGCTTGTCACTTTCGTCTTTGTGGCCGCCTACTGCATACGGTGAGAACGGGAGGAAGGGAAATAGGCACAGGAAAACAAGATAGATTTGCAAGTGAAAGAAGCTCGCGGAATAACAGGAAATGGAGCGAAAAGGATAGAAATCAAAAACCAATAACAAACGTGACCCCAATTTTACAGTTTTGCACTGCTTTGTTCTTTTGTTTATACAAATCATATCTTATCAACGGTGGTTTTGCACTCTGTTACCCACACCTTTTCTTTTTTTTTCTTCCCCCTCTGTGAAGCAGTTCAGACACAAAGCAAGGCTCATGATTTCTTTTGCTTACACAGCTAAAAGCTATCCTGCTCATTAGAACATTTTCCTTAGGCTTCATTGTTTGAGTAAATAATGTCGGATGGCATCACGGGGAAAAAGAGAGGGAGAAGGTGCGTGCATTTGTGTGTGAGAAGGATGACGATAGAGGTAGAGGGCAGGGAAAGACAGGATGCAGGCGTCCCAACCCTGTTTCCACAGGACAGAACAATAGCTGTGACCTTGTGACACACACACACACACACACACACACACACACACACACACACACACACACACACACACACACACACACACACACACACACACAAACCAGTGAGTGAGGCCCAGATCTGCCACTAACTGAGGGTGGTGCATTATTGCTATTTTAGGCTTCTGAGGTGGAAGAGAGAAATGGAGGAAGGCAGCGATCCAGTAGCTACAGGGTTGTTACTCCAGCAGAATTATAATGGAGCCGCTTGCGTCAAAGAGCAGAACCATATGGGTTGTCTCAGGTATTCAGCACCACCACAAGTCACTGTGTATTGCGTGTTTACAGCACGGACAAAACTGTCCACAACAAGGCGGTGTTGGCTTCTCAAACCATAACAGTTATGATGTATTTTTAAGAGTGCATGTGGCTGAAGTGACCTCTGACCCGTGATAGCTCTGTTATGTGCTGTGCTGTTCTTATTGCATCTGAACAGTTGGTTGATGTGCATTACATTGGGTTGATAAAGCATTAGGAACACTTGTCCAAAAAAAAGTGAAATAAAACATCAATTCCTCAGATAAGTGCGCTGCAATCCTAATCTTGTTTCATTTATACTGATCTCTTTGTACCTGCAGCCGGCACAGCCGAATAAAGGATCCGGAGCTGAGTGACAAAAACAGCCAGTACCTCATTGGCCAAGGTAACACATCAAGGACATGCACGCTGAACCACAGCTCTGATTTACAATTCATTCACGTCGGGGAAATCATTTTTAATGTGACCGGTCTCTCTGTCGCTCATGGTTCTGTAACATTCCTGCTCCCACGCTTCTGTTTGTCTCCCCTCTCAAAGGGGTCAAGGTTTATATCGACCCTTTCACCTACGAAGACCCTAATGAGGCAGTGAGAGAATTTGCCAAGGAAATCGATGTTTCCTTTGTCAAGATTGAGGAGGTCATTGGTGCTGGTAAGCCCATCAGTATGCTTTTCCTGTGATTAATAAATCTGTAAACTTTGCCCTGGTCCACTCTTTCTGAGGACTTGCAGACTGCACAGGTTGCGTTTTGTTGTGATGTGTTGTTTTTATTTTTAGCATATTGTTCTCTCTCAAAATAACCTTATTAAAAAATACCTAATTACTAAATTAAATAGATTCAGTGACATTTAAAACCATTGCCCTGTTTCTTCTTTATCACTCAAAATTCAATTTGGCTGCAGAAAAAACACAATTAACTGATAAATATGTTCCCGATATTGGTGGCCCTCATTCAAACCAAAGGGCACTGCTAACTGCGAGCAAGCGTTGCGTTTGTTAAATGTAACAGTTGTCTTCATAATGAGGTAAACTCATGCTGGGGAGGAAAAAACGGCCATAATAGTGTGTTTACGTGTCTGTGTGCTGCAGGCGAGTTTGGGGAGGTGTGTCGAGGACGGCTGAAGATACCAGGAAAAAAGGAAAACTACGTTGCAATTAAAACTCTAAAGGGTGGCTACACCGACAAACAGAGACGGGACTTCCTGTCTGAGGCGTCCATCATGGGACAGTTCCAGCACCCCAACATTATCCATCTGGAGGGAATCATTACAGCCAGCTGTCCAGTCATGATCCTGACAGAGTATATGGAGAACGGCGCTCTGGACTCTTTTCTACGGGTCAGTATGAGTCGGACAAACCAACGCCAAAGCACGCTTCTCTCAAAACACTGAAACACACCGTAGTGCCGCTCATTCTCAGACTGAACTGGTTCTGTCCTCTCCGTAGCTGAACGACAGCCAGTTCACACCCATCCAGCTGGTTGGTATGCTGCGTGGCATTGCTTCTGGCATGAAGTACCTGGCAGAGATGAGCTACGTCCACCGAGACCTGGCTGCCCGCAACATCCTGATCAACAGCAACCTGGTGTGCAAGGTGTCTGACTTTGGCTTGTCACGCTTCCTTCAGGAGAACTCCTCTGACCCGACCTACACCAGCTCTCTGGTGAGACAACAGCCATCCTCAGTTAATGCTTAAGGAGAAAAGCCTGTCATTCATTTCATACAAAGTAGTCTAGTAGGATGGAAACCATAGAAATGATCCCAATGTGTTAATTTTAATCTCTAGCACAGACATCAGGACACTGATTATCAACAATAGTGGTTATCAGTGTGATTTCTGCACTACAATTAGTTGTCAGTTAGATTTTTAAGATTTAAATAAATGCATAAATGAATAGCAGAGTTTTATTTATCCACATGCTTTTCATCTCTTGAAATATTATGTTGATCGTAAAACATTTTTAACTTTAACTTAGGATTTTACCTACCTTCAGTTTCCTCCCCAGCTCCCTGCTGGACCATGTTTACGTGAAGTTTCTGCATCACTCACTGTTTACCTTTCTGTGTAGGGAGGTAAGATCCCAATCCGCTGGACAGCACCGGAGGCAATAGCCTTCAGAAAGTTTACCTCAGCCTCAGATGTGTGGAGCTACGGCATCGTCATGTGGGAGGTCATGTCTTTTGGAGAAAGACCGTACTGGGACATGAGCAACCAGGATGTAAGTTGAAGCAAGAAAAGCCTTGCTGGGCTGTTTTTTAGATTTTTGGAAGGACTTTTCAGGTTTTGTTAGCCGAGTTTTTCCAGTCATTTCAAAACACTTGGAACTAGGTGATCAGTGAAGTGTTTAAATCTTGACTGTGACCATTAGACTCATGTTTAATGGTTGCTTCCGTCAGGTGATCAATGCCATAGAGCAGGACTACCGCCTGCCCCCGCCACCTGACTGCCCCACCCACCTGCACCAACTGATGTTGGACTGCTGGCAGAAGGACCGGTCGGCGCGCCCTCGCTTTGCGGAGCTCGTTAGCGCTTTGGACAAACTCATCCGCAATCCTGCGTCGCTGAAAATAGTGGCTCAAGAAGGAGCAGGGTGAGAGTGCTGATGTGTTTTTACAGTTGGATCAGTGAGGTTTTGGACCACCACGGTGGATTTTAAACCTAAACAAACAAAATGCGATTAAAGTGAAGCTTTTAATTCAAGATGTTTAACAAAAGTATTGCATTAATTGTTCAGGAATTTCCTGTTTTTATGTAGTCCGCGAAAAATGTCACACAGCAAAAATCAAGAATGTCTTCACAATGTCTTATTCTTAGTGTCCATTTAAAGCCCTGACAGTGACAGGGCAGGCATTAGCCTCCTGCTGCCCAATCTTGTGCACCACCTCGGTGTCCTGCTGTGACCTGTCAGTCACTTGCTGTTCCCATTTCCCTGTCTCAACATTCTGCCTGTCGGCTAGTTATATACAGCTGAGGACACTCCACCTCTGACAAATCCCATTGTTTGTCCCTGTCAGTCACTCAGTTCGACTTGTCACCTGGAATGTTGCTGCAGGACATGTATAAGCTTCTCACTGAGGTTTTGGTGACGGTGAATGTAAGTTATTCCTTTGTTTCTGGATCCTGTCCCCTAGGCCGTCCTACCCCCTGCTGGACCAGCGCGCACCTTTAGCTCTCCCGCCGTGTGCTTCGGTGGGGGATTGGCTTAGGGCCATCAAGATGGAGCGTTACGAAGACAGTTTCCTTCAGGCTGGCTTCAACTCAGTGGACCAGCTGGCCCCAATCACCACACAGTTAGTTCATATTCCCATTTTTTTTTCCTGCTCACTTATTTTATCCAAGTAAAAATTTGTTTAGGAAAATTTGTCTCTAATTAGTTTTTTTTTTTTTTTTTTTTTAATTCTGTAGGGATCTGCTGCACATGGGTGTGACTTTGGCTGGGCATCAGAGGAAAATCCTTTCCAGCATCCAGACAATGACCTTTCAAAACAAGAGCACTGCAACTGTGACCTTCTAGCTGACCTGCCTCTTATTCTGGACATGACACCAGCACACAGGTGCTGCCAAGTACTGAGAGCACTCTGGATCCTCTTTCTGTGAGCCACTTTGAACACGGACTCGTAAAAGGGATTGGCGACTTTATTCGTGACCAGAAAAAATAGGGAGAAAAAACTATGGTGTGAACTGTTGTGCAGAGATTGGCAGGTCTCTGCCACACAGAGGGACCAGGTGATGAAGCTGTGCGGACTGACTGCTTCTTTATTTTTTTGTTCTTTTGTTTGTTTTTTGCAGTTTGTGCTTTTACATCCACCCAAGATTTGGACTCAGTACATGTGGTGAGCAAAGAGGAACAGCGGACCAGAGTTTACACAGTTCTGTATTGTCATGTCATTACAAAAAAACAAAACAAAAAAACCCAAACTGGTTTGTTGTCCCAAAATGTCACTTTGATCTTTCACCAAAGGAGACAAAAAAGACGAGAAGAAATGCCAAGATTTTTAGTTTTCGTATTGTTGTAATTATGAATGGGAGCCGCTCTCGATGCCGACTACGTTACTTCAGAGACACCTTTCACATCAAAACGTGAACATTTTAATGTGAGATTTTACATTTTGTTGTTCTTTCTCCCCCATTTGATTTCAGTATTACCTCCTCTTTACTCAGGTGTGATGTGTAATGCAGACTTTGGAGAGCGCTGTACTTGCTCTAATCAGACTCCTGATCTTCCTCAAGTCTGGCTCTCACTTTGCCAGCTCAGCAACATGTGAGAAGAAAGGCACAGAGACATATCAGCACTTTTGTCATTTCAGAGTGAATCGTAATCTTCAGTAACTCCACGTGTTTCTCGTGGAGTGTGGTTGGTTATTTCTAACGCTGGTCTTTCTGCTGGCAGCTCAGTTTTATTATAGTCGAGCTGAACAAAGACCAAGTGGACTGAGAGACCACGAAAACTGTAGAATTGGTTTTCTTTATAGATAATAGCCAAGGACGCAGTCTGGCCTCAAACTTGTTTTTTCTTGATTATAACGGATACATTTTTAATTATCTTATTCTGTATTCTCCATTTTCCAGTGCCATTCATTTGTCTTTGTGAACTAAAATGCCATTTTTATAAAGCAGAAGCCTTTCACGAGTGATTCAGTTCTGTCTCATTTGAATGCACCTTAAAGGGTAACTGAGTAAAATGTGTCTGCCTTTGCTCTGAAGCGATGCAAAAAGAGGTTCCTAACAAAAAGCACGAAACACAATACATGACCTTAAATTAACACTCTAGCTTGTAGCCACTTTGGTTGGTTTCACCGGCAGTTTCGCTCTGCAAAACTAGTGATTCTCAGAGCTGTTGTCTTATTAGCAGGGCAGCACCTCTCACTTTGCCGGATGTAATGTCAGTAAAACATTTCTGCACTTGCACTAAAACGATTCCCTAAAATTTTGGAAGAGGAAACAAAGCACGGCTACCAACTGAGCCAGTCTGCTCAACGCAGTGTTTTTGCGTTTCTCAGAAAACTGCCTCTCATACAAATATACAGTTAGCAGCTCGCTGTATCTGTTGCTTTCACTCATGACCTGCTCACAATACTTACTGTTTGCAAACGCAGAAGAGTTGAACTTCCAGCAGAAAGTGCCTGTGCTCCAGGAGCGTATCTTTGCATACTTTGTCCATATGAAGGCAAACAAATCTCTTGGCACATACAAGTTTGCACTTTTCAATCTTATCCAGGACCTGCCAGGATTTGCTGACTGATTGTTGTGCACTACCTACAGCTGGAGGCAAGGACATATGATGGAACAAAGCCTGGACTCTATGGATACATGGGTGCCTCCCCTGTAAGATATCCTCTGCCACCACAATGTAGCAACATTAACAAGTAGTCCAAAGGCTTTGCTCAGTTTGTCTTCAGTGGGTGTAAAATAAATGTCACATCACTCATATACCATCAAATACTCCGTTCACTAAATATTTGTAGAATATCTGTTTACAAGCAGTTTAAGTTACTTCCATGCTACTTTAGCTAACACACTGATGTCGCTAACATAGTATCTACAGCACTGAAAACTCTATGGGTAAAGATTCCTTATCAGGCTAAACCCGGAAACGTTGGCTGATATCATTTGGAGTGTAATGCAGAATGATTTCATGCAGTCTGGTCTGTCCATTACGCGGCTTGTAACCATAAACGTCTGCGTTTTGCTTCAAAGGCGTGTCTTTACTGACAATATTCTGGCATTAAAAAGCATGAAAAGACCATTTTTACTTATTTAGATGATATTGTGGTGTCTGCTGAAAATTCTGGGTTAAAATGTTTTTTTCCTTTTCTCCAGTGCTACAAAATAAAATTGAACATGGGAAAGGATGCTAATAGGCAGTGGTCAGCTCACCGGATTGAGTGGGTAACCCATATGCTGAAAGGCTGATGGGGAGGTCAGGGTTTAGGCCTGCACTGAGGCCATTTACTTAATGTCTTCCCCCTGGTCTTTTTAAAAATCTGTCTCTTCACTGTCTTGGTAAAATAAAGGGTTAAAAAAAAGACCCAGAATGTGGAAACTGGATGCACAGCTAGCAGTAAGATCTGCAAATTGCTTTCTACTTTTCCCCCACAGCTCCGCAGAAACAGCTTGAAGTCATCAGTATCTTGTGAAATAAACATTTAACTGACTGGAGTTCAAAATGTTGAAATATTGCTCAAAGATGTTGCAAATGTTGAAGGATGAGACCAGAATTTTTGACATTTATGTGTATTTTACCCTAGATAGCAGTGCTTCAGGATACACCTGGGCTACTAAAACATACAGAAATGGCTCAGGTGCACTGAATCGCTTCTTCTAAACTTTTTAGGGTTGAGAGAGTTTTTAAAGTCCCAGAGTGCATAACAGTCATTTGAAATATGCAACGCAAACCTGAAATGTGATGCTGGTTATGACCTTACACTTACCCAGTGACAAACAGCAGACCAACACGTTCCTTTGTAGGCTTCATACTGAAGATCTCAATAATGGCAACTCTGAATAAGGGATAATGTTTATCCACCGTGTATATAGGTAAATATGAATATTTACCATCATTTCTCAGCTGTTTAACATGTCAGAAGGGCTTTGTAGATAGCCACGCTCATTTTTCACTGCAAGCGAAGCATGGAAACGGTTTAAATAAAAGGATGTCGTAGGAGGTCCATATCTGACCTGAAGTGATAACCCACATGGTTTACCTGTCTCCGGTCGTAAGGCAGGCTGTCCCAGTGACCCTGTTCGCTCCCGTCCCAGATTCAAAGAAAAAATGAGCACGCAACAAAGCAGCTACACTTTTGTCAAAAGGCGCACTGATGCTTCTGGATGTCTTTGAGCTTTTTTATTCCAGTGCTACTCAATGTGAACTAAATAAATGTTTCTTGGTTGTCTCGTTTTAATCTTTGGTTAAATAATGTGTTGCCTAAGATCATGTAAGTAAAATGTCTAATAGGATTTTTCTTTGTCTCCTTTGTGTCAGCCCTCCTCATCTATCCAGTTGGCCCGTTTTTAATAATGAGATGGAAACAAGAGAACGCAAGGACTCAAATGAGTCCCCAGCTTTGCTTTCTCGCAGCTTTTCCTCTTGCTTTCTGTTCCTCCAGAGAGCCTTTACCCCTGAGGGCTCAAAGCTTGTCCTCTTCTATGTTTCCTTTCCTGGTCCTCAGCCCTTTTAATCATGAAGAGATGTTCTTTTCTTCTCCTGTGCCTTGGGCTGAGAACAGCTTATGGCACAGCATAAGCTTAAACTCTCACACACACTTTTCTCCCCCTTCTTCTTCTTCTCCCATCTCCAAAGCTACAATAAACAAGCTAAGCTGCCAGGGCTTCCAAAAGCATTTAGGCTCATTGATTAATGTGCTTTGATTATCTCTGTGTTACTGACTCATTCCTCTTGTTCTATTGTTCTGGTGTGGACCACAAAGTATAGACCTGCGCAAGTACAGATTTTTTATTTTTTATTTTTTAAAGAAAAAGATGAGTAACTGTTGACTGTTGTTATGGTTTATTTTCAGCCCCACGGTGCATTTTGGTTTGCATGAATCCCAGTGTTGGGAGTGATTCAGTGCTTGAAAGAGAGAGATAAGCATTCATGTGGTTTCTACTTCTGTCAGTGCTTTGAGTGACCCCTGACCCTGCTGCATAGTACAAATCCAGCCTCAGCTTTGTCTGTGTATCTGAATGGCCATTCATTAGGGCTGCTGTCGGGCACTGAGTAGACCAGGCCGAGCAAGTTTTTAGCATTTGGTGGATTGTGTCATTCCCCTCGCATTCCTGCGTGCATTTGAGTGTGGAGAACGTGTGTGTGCGTGCATGGTCGCAGTGGGTGGGGGGCTACCCAGAGGGACAGGTACATGTGGATTTAAAGGAAAGGGGGAAGGGAGGTGATTTGAAATGGTTTCACCCTGTCTGGAGGAGTAAAACTCTCAGAAAATCTGAGAGTACACACATTAAATGTGTATTGGGAACGGTTTAGTCCAGCTAAGTGCACTCCCACAACACTGCAGGACTCAGAAAACTGATTTTTTTTAAAATCTACATCAAATTTAAAACAGTTGAGTCTGAAATGTTCTGGGTTTGAGCTTCTGAAAAAAACACGTTATACCCATATTTGAATGATTATCCTATCTCACAGAAATCTCGGATAAATAAGTTTGCTTTGAGCAAACCCCCCCCCAAGTATCCCTCATGAAAGCCCCAGAGCTGCTTTATCATTCCACCCTTCAGTTTTTGGAAACCGCTGTCTAATTTCATTTTCCATTAGTCTTCGTTTTCGATCTGCAGCATTGGTTTGATTTTTCCACAACAGCACTTATCTGAAGATGGAAGTTTAGGCTGGAGATTGTCACTCCTATGCCGCTCTCCCTCCGCTTCAGCTGCCAGATTTCCTCCCCGAGATGACTCCCAGACAGTTTGCTCAAAATGGCCCAATATTTCTGAGCAAATCCACCGAGCAGCCAGCTAAGATTATTTTTCACCTGTGTACGCATTGTGATTTCGGAGGCACATTGCTCGGCAGAGCGCTTCCACTCTGTTTCGTATTAAATCTGATCACTGGAAAAGTTGTCACTCCTCGCTGCTCTACAGCATTTCTGTTGACTTTGCAGGAGATTGTGCCAGGCCATTGCCGTAAATAAGAATTTGTTCTTTGCTGACCCACCTGATCAAATAAAAGTTGTTGGAATTTAATTATACTTTCATGCTGCAGTACAGTTTTATGTGGAATTAGTCTAGTATTTTTAATCATGTAGTTAATCCACTTAATCAATGTAAACTTTTAGACCACAATCCCCTGCTGTCTCCTCAGTACTGATGTAGAGGAGTATTCAAATATTGTTATATTAGCTACTGTCAGGCTGTTGCTTTCACAGTTAAATCGTTTGGGTTTATTTAAATGTATTTAAATGTACTGAATAACTAAGATGAACTAATAACTGAGATTATTTCCCACAATCATCTCTAGGGTTTACAGAGAATGGCTCTAAAAGACAAAAATATCCAGTGAGCAACAGTTCTCTGGGCAAAAATACCTTGTTGATACCAAAGGTCTGAGGAAAATGACCAGACCGCTTCAAGCTGAAAGGAAGGCAGCAATAACTCAAAGAACGACTCGTTACAGCCGAGGTATGCAGAAGAACATTTGGAATGTGCAACACACTGAACCCCGAAGCAGACGAGGTACCACGGCAGGAAACCACACTGTTAGTTATAAACAGACAACTAAGGGACAAGATTTAAAAAATGTATGTGTTTTAATTTCTGCTGCCATATTCAGATGATGGGATCCATGCTGCCTTGTATCAGCAGTTCAGACTGGTGGTCTAATGGTGTGGAGGGGTAGTTTCTTGGCACACCTTGGGTCCCTCAGTGCCACAGCCTAACTGCGTGTTGTTAGTGGCCATGTCCACCCCTTCATGACCACAGGGTACCCATCCTCTGATGACTGCTTCCAGCAGGATAATGCTCCACATCACAAAACTGAAATCATCTCAAAGAGGTTTCTTGACCGTGACAGTGAGTTCGGTGTACTCGAATGGCCCAAACAACAGTAGGGGTGGGTGATGTACCCACAAAATTTTATCAAGATATTTCAAAAAACATTTGTAATAATGATGTTTGTGACAATATAGAAAAAATACTGAAGGAACTTTTTATGGATGCTTGCACCTTTCAGGCAGCAGCATTTGTACGTGTAAGTAAATAAAGGGCGTTTTTCCATCCATGTTTTCCAATGAGCCACTGTCTCTGATGACAGACTGAAGTGTGAATCCATTGAAATAAGGCGCAGCCAGCACAGCATACGATGGTACAAGTCACGCTTAAGTAAAAAGGTAGCCTAGGCAGCGTTTTCCCTGGAAATTTAACACTTTAGTTTAACAATAACTAGACAAACTTAAGCTTGTAACTCGTCAGGAGCTGCACCATACTGTCACAGATAATAACGCAGAAATATATTTTCTACCTGAAATGTGTTATCTTGGGTTGAGGTTTTTTTTAACCAGCTGCATACAGCCCTGCTTTTCCACCATGTAACTCCATCAGTAATTTCCATCCACCGTTTGCTCTTCCTGTCATATGGAGCGCAGCTTGTGATGCTTGGTCGAGCCATTTGATTACTTTTGGGTCACACATCACCAGCTGCTAGTATCTCATCCTTTGCAACCTGGTTGTACTCGACAGTGTTTTTGCCTCAAGCGGTGAAACGACTTTGTTGCTTCGACCTTTAGCGAGAACAGGGTTCTGACTGTGCTTTGTTGGAGGTTGTTGAAGTCGCTCCCTCTTTAGGTACTAAAATGCCATCAGAGACTGACACCTGTGTTTTACTGCCAAGCATTAATGTAAACCCATGGTGTTGCTATAGCAATGATATCACGATATAGTACTTTTATGCCACAGAGGAATTTATACCGGTATTATTATGGACCATGTGATATGGCAACAACAGTCTGGGATAGTAAGCTGTTGGGAAGTGGTGTAGTAAATATTTGTGCATGAGGAATATTTCCAGCACCTTTATGAAAAATTAAGACAGTTCTGAACTCAAGAGGGAGTACAACCTGGTACTAGCAAGGTGTACCCAGTAACATGGTTGGTGAGTATATCTTAGCTAAACCTACAGATGGATCGTTTACTTATAAAGAACGAATATTCAAGCGGTTAAATAGGGTTAGGATGCAGTTCAAACAACCCTTTATTTGTTTTAAGATTTTAAAATGGCTAGGTGTTTCTTTATATCCAGCTGTTTTATATTTTAATATTTGCTACTAGCTATACATTTAGCTAACCGATGCATCTTTGTAAGTAAGGGTTGTTTCTTTTCTTTTTTTTTTTTGAGAGTTTAACACTTTGATTTTCATTTTTTAAATAATTTCTAGCTATATTGGATATATCAACATCTATCTATCCATTACTGTATATTAGGGCTGCCACAAACGATTATTTTGATAGTCGACTAGTCACCGATTATTTTTGCGATTAGTCGACTAATCAGATCATCATCCATTGGACGTACAGCTTATTGCACCAGCAGCATCTGGTCTTATATAACTATCATTAGCTTACAGCTTGAAGTGTTTGTGCTAACTAAAAATAAAGACAAGATGGTAGTTTATTAATTTTTAATGAAATTTGCAGATTGTTTCGGTGAAGTTTAATAAACTCCTTGCTTTCTAAAATATAACAGGACACCGGAGTATATTCTCCAGCGTCTCACACTTCTGATAATCAGCTGTCTGCTTGACAGTTTTAGCTGTGCAAAAACTATAACTTTAATCTCAGCCAAACCGATTTACTCAGGAACAAATAAAATACTAAAGAAAGCCAAACAATAACATTTTTAAGTTATCTAAGTGACTTATATATATGTTTAACCTGACTAGCGAAAGACGGCGGTGGGTTTGAAAACGATTTGCCGGGAGTCCGGTGTTGGCTCTAGTTAGCCTTGCCCCCGCCTAGCTAACGAGCTAGTGGGTAACAGACGTCTCCGAAAACGTCAGAGCGCTTTTGAAAATATGTGGTGTCTTGATAAACTGAGCAGATATTTGAGGTTTACACAGCTACATTCTCGCCTGAAAATATGTTAAACGTTTATTTTGTGACCCAGAAAGAATAATAAGAGTAAAGTTAAAACTAACTAGCTGCCGCCATTGTTGACAACTGCGCTATGAATTCTGGGACACAGCTTCTTCTTCTTCGGGGTTTAACGGCAGCTGGCATCCTTGTACATGCAGTGCTGCCATCTTCTGTTTCAGTCCGTTATTACACTCTTAAATCCTACTACTCATTCCTGCGTCCTTTGTGATCTTACAAAGCTTCAAACGATGCGTCGACTATTAAATTAGTCGTCGACGATTTTAATAGTCGACATAATCGTGACTAGTCGACTAATCGTGGCAGCCCTACTGTATATTTACCTAACACTGGATAAACATTTATGTTACCTAGACTATTAGGTAACAGTTAGCTGTAGGTTTAGCTAGCTTTTTCTACCTTTTGTTGTTCTAGGTTTTTTTTTCAGGTACTTTTATAAGCTGTTTTTATTCCTTTTTGCACAACTTTTAATTATCTAAGTTCTTTATAACATTTCTGCTCAAAGCTATGAAAGCTTGTGTCAACCACTGGGAACCCCCCCCCAAAAAAAGACTTTATAGTATAAATAGTTATATATAGTTTAGTGATACTGATATATAGCTATGTACTTCTCAACCACACTTCACAGAAGAGACCACATTTGATGGAGGTGTTAGTGTGATGAAGAATGCGAATATGGGTTTCATCACCTTCAGGGTGAGTGAATGGCTCCTCCAAAGGTGTTTGCTGGTTCTTGCTCTGTCAGCTTTCAGCAGCCATCCATCTCCCCCATGGCACCCTTTTGTTTTCCACTCAGCTAAGATGTGCCTCTTGCCTTCTGTGAGGAAATGAAAGTCGTGTGACCTTCCCACTTCTTATCGTCTTCATGTGAATCACTCTATATTCTAAAACTCAAGCCACATGCGTCAAGGACCACTATGTTAAGCGGAGGGAAATAAAACTCGTGGGGCTTCATGTGGCAAAAAGGATTCTGCGTATGTGTCTGAAGTGAGGGAAAGTTCAAAAAAAGGCCATGATAGGAGATGGCAAACATCTCATGTGAAAGCTGTTTCTGATCAGTGAGATTGATTACCCTTTGTGAACTCAGATTGATGGCTTTACTCTTCAGTCTTGCGCTTAACCTCTCCTATAGGTCTCACCTTTAAGTCCTAACTCATCATAACTCCTCCACACTTCTGAACCCACTGGTATGAATCTTTACCCTGAGCTGAAATGTGTATGCACCCACAGTCACCTTGTCACTAACAAAGAACACACAGACTTCATAGCGACCACCGGGAATTTTTGAGGTTTGAGTCAATCAGACAAAGTTTGTAGAACTTTGAGGATTTAGAGAAACTACCAAACAACAGCAATTTAAAACATGCACAAGGTTATTTTTTACCACGCCTCAAAAGGGCTTCTAGTTTTGTCTGTTTTCTATCTTTTTCATAATTACAGTAAGGTTTGGCCTTTATATTTGTATTGTGGCCATAGATGTTTACCCTAACTGAATGTTTATCCTTCTTCTTCTACATTTAAATCACAGTTTGCCGAGCAATTGCCTGAATGAGCTGTTTTCATAAATGTCTACAAAGCAAATGAGCAGTAAACACAGAATATTCCAGTAAACAATGACACACATCTGCACTGAGAGCACATTTTTGTTTTCAAAAGCAAAGGTAAAGCCTTCTTCAGTCTTTTTATTTTTTTATTTTTTGGAGGAGTTGCATGAATGCGTATCCCCTCACAGCAGGTCTAAGGATTAAAGCACCCCCTCCTGATCCCCTGTGGCCCTCCTCCCTGAACCTACACCCACTCCTTTAGCCTGCTTTGGAACGACAGCCTGTCAGAACTATTGATTATACTGCAAAAACATGACCACTCACGTTTAGTACTGACCCCATGAGCACATTTGTGGGGGGACGGGGTGTGCTCAAATTGTGACAATATGGAGGGTAGTAAAGTGTATGTATGCGTGTGTTTGTGTGTGTGTGCCCACTTAGAAATCTGAGCATGGAGCATATGGTTATGATTTAACCAGCATCTGGATGCAATACAACAAGGTTTACAATACAAAGCATAAACTGTGTGCGTTTGAGGGAAAGGGTGTAGTATTGAAAGTAATCAGATTACAGAAATGAGGAAACTAACCTTGGGCTTATACCATCACCCATCAACCAAAATCGTACCCAGAATGGAAGAAATAACCGTGAACACACACTCGCTCTCTCAGATCTGTATTACTGTGTTTTGAGCGCCCTCTAGTGTGCAAAAACTTGGTTTATTCGATTTTTATTCTAATGCTGAGAGGAAAATAATTCATGCTTTAAATTCTCGTTTATTTACGAATCACGCGTTCAACCCTGATCATTCGGTAAACATGAAAGCATGAAATGCGTCCTGACTCTGCTTATCAGATAAGGGTTGAAGCTGCTGTCTGTGCAGGTTTGGGCTGAGCCTCGCAGACAGTGTCTCAGCATATTCTGACCCAATATCACTCCTACTCTTTACAATCGGAAAATCTGATTGTAAACACGGCGTGCAGTCTGCGCCACTGTCTCGGCTGGCAACGTCACGCAGAGGCGGAGAGAGGACTGGTCATTAGCAGTGATCTGAAGTCATGATAAATACATTCTGATTCCGAATCTGTTCTGTGGTCGTCCATCCGGACAGATTTGTTATTCTCGAGTTTTAAAGGTTGGGCGTTCAACAGCTTATCACAAAGAAAGAGGAGCAGCTCTCCTGCAAGGTAACTTTGAGGCAGGCTCATCATTACTCACCCGCGCTGCTTTGTCGCCGCCTGGTGGCCATGGCGGACTCTGACACCCTAAAGGAAAAGCAGAGTCATGTTTCAGTGGGTCGAGCTTAGGCCTGAGAGGATGCAGAGGAGGCGCCTGCTCTCTCAAAACGAAGTCCTCCTCTCACATCGGTGTATTGTGCAACTATCGCCTCTGTAAACATAGTTTCTGATAGGATTTGAACTATTTTTCGAGTAGGTCGAATGTGTACTTGTCTTTAAACAATAATGGTCCTTTGCTCTCTCTTCCCCCCCACCTAGGCTACACTACATTATGCACTGCGTTAAAGCAAACAAAAGAAAACAAAGACCACAGAAAAAACAACAGCAGTAAGAGCCACACCTACATAAATAACACACATGACCACACCTCAATGCCTGGCAGTACAACAAAAAGAAAACCACACAAGACAAAAAAGCTATACCAATGAGTCCTGCGGCAATAAACTTTTAGTTTAAGAAGTAGAAAAAGAAAAAAATGCATTTAGAGAATCGTGTGCTTTTTAAGCACTGAGAACAATTATTTGAGATACAGGGTTCAGTAAAGACAGAGCGTTAGTGCCTCTGAATCAGCATGCGCTTACGTTTAAGAGACGCAGCCCTCTTGGAGTTGTAGTAATTATGATAGAAGTGATGGATGAAGTCATGCACTGTTGTTATAGCGCAGGGAGGTGGTCAGGGTGGAGGAACGGGTCAGCAAAACGCTGGACACAAATACACGAGAGAGCCGTGTTCATTGTTTCCATCTGGCAGCGGAGACGATGAGCCTTTAATTGTAACCACCATGTTTCCCTAGCTTTAAACATGCTCTTCTTTTTAGGCAAAATATGATCTTTCCTCTTGTTGTCTGGATTTAACCCAGCCTTGAGCCTACGATGCGATTCGTAAGAGTCTTAAAGGATTTAGTAAACTTTGTCCTGCTGATGTAAGCTTGTCTTTCATTTTTAAGGGGAAGATTTTTGTATGGGCCCCTAAGTGGGAATTCCTGATGTGTCTGCCTGATATTTACAGATTGCTTTGACAAACTGTATAAAAGTAGTAGCAGGTGAACAGCACTGAAGTCGGGCGTGATTTAAGATGAAAGGCCTTTCTGGTACACCGTAGGGAAAATGCCTCCATCTGAGGCAGCCCTACTACTCACACAAACAAGCAAGCTCGCCTCCTTCTCATCACTGTACAGCATGTACAAGGTGGCAACAAATAGCTTGACTCCATCGCGCTCTACATTCCTGGGTTACTATATTGTTAGACTGACGAAATCTATCTTTGCGCGGTTACGCAACAGATAACTAAAAACAATCTTCGCTGTTCTAACCCAGATATGTGATAGTTATACAATGCAGACAGCAGGTTCTCTCTCTCCTTGAAATCAAAAGGTAAATTTCTATCATCTGGCCCTCGTGACATCACGCATAATTATAAATCCACTACTTTGAGGAAATACAGAGTGCTATGAATTACACTGACCTCTGCCAGCTGCCTGTGTGACTGTGGTCAATTGAATGAGTGATTGTAGCAGCTTAATCCCGGATGATCTCTGGCTCTGAAAGCCACTACAGCAAACGCAGGGAGGACTGCACTTTAGGAACAGTGCCTGACCGCCACGGCAGCTGGAAGATGAAGGGGCAGAGATGGTTAAGCAGATGCATGAATGAGCTGGAAGTTAATCATTGAGCTAGACGTCTGAGATACTGATGCACTTTTTTGTGGCTTTAATAATCCACATTTAACCCACTGCTGAATACGGCAAAAGAGCAGATCCAAGCAAACATTTTCACCAACTTGGAAACATGAATCACAGCTGATCTGATTGTTTTCCTATCAAATTTAAAATAAAAGGAAAAGATATAGATATCAAATCTAAATAACGGCCTGCAGATATTTCACAGCGTGAGGGAGTTGCTTAATTATTTTCACATTTGATGCGAATTTCATTTTTGTTTCCGATATTGGCTTTTAAGCTGGGACTTAACAGCCATGCACGGAGGAGATTAGAAGGTGGATTTCTTTGCGCAAACTGTCGAAAAGCTGATGGAGAGAACTAATCCTCTCTATCTGCATCATCATTCTTTAAAACTGCACGCTTTCTGTCTGTCTGTATTTCTCTTTTCAGCAGTTCAATTTCATTTTAGTGCACAAAAGATGACCTGCCCTTTTTTATGTTTAATTTTTTATGAACAGGGCACCAGTAGCCGCTGATTTTTCTTTCCCCTCCAGTGAAAAAGGGTTTCACACATTGTGCTCTGCTTTATGGTTTGTGTGAAAAACTGTCGCAGGAGGTTTGGCTCGCGCATTAACCCAGACCCCGACAATATCACGCTCAGCAGTGGCCTGAAGCCGGTGCTAGGCTTTGAGAGGATGCCACCCTCGCTTTGTTTGAGGGACCGAGGGCTCGATGGCAGCAAGGGTGCTGGTTATGATGACAGCGCCGCTGCAGATCAACTGATCAATTATAGCCACGCAGGTATGAAAAACAAAAAAAAAGTCATTAATTTATATCTGAAGAAAAAGGTCAGCGAGCTGAACTCTCACAGCCGCCGCTGATTATAGTCACAGAAGAACAGACACTTCATCCGGGTGCGCTCTTAATCTGAGCAAATGTAAGCTGGTGGTGCTTCGACACAAATCCCCCCACTGTCCTTCCTTTGAGAGATAAAGAGAGAAAGATACTGATTGCTTTTCCTATCCATTTTTACTCAAAGACGCACCTCACATCAGCAGGAGTCATTGTTTGTGACTGGGTGTTGCTGCTGACATGTCGAACTGGCTTTGTTTTATTTTGGAATTAGGCTCCACAAAGGAGAAATCAAGACTTTTTTAAAAATATTTCGCAGGTGCTTTAAGTTCTCCTTTCCAGCAGTTTGATGTCTGACACATCCTCGGGCCGGATGCTTCAAATCTACATGAAACTCCATCAAAATAGCACTGCCTTGTTATTTTGTTTCAAACTTAGAAGCAGCTTTTGTTTAAAGTAGATGTAGCAGGCAAAAAAAAAAAAGAAAGAAAAAGTAAGCAAAGCAGAATCGAAGAGCCATTTCATCAGTCGGGGTGCTGGAATCTAGGCAACAATGTTTGCCAGCCGTGGTGGCAGCGGAGGAGGTAAGGGGGGGAAATACTCCGTGGAGGACCTCTATGGCATCAGTAAGAAGCCCAAGGCGTCGACCTCCTCAGGGAGTATTGTGGCCAAGGCTGGGACCCGGAGCAGCAAGAGCTCGGAACAGAAGACTGAGTCAGAGGCCTTGGCCTCTCAGATCCTGGAGGCAGCCCACAGACTGGTGGAGCGACGCCGGCTGGAGCTGTACCTGAGAGAATGTGGCCTCTCCCTGGCTGAGTGCGAGGCTGAGCGCTCTGCAATGCCGTACAGGTATGAGGAGAAGACTTTACAGCATGAAACCATGAGGCAGTTAGAGTTTGTAGTTATGACTTAGTACATTTAATTAGGCCACTAAAAAAATAAATAAATAAAAGCAATTATTAATAATAAAGAACTGGAATGTACAGCCTACACAAGGCTGCAGATTTAACTCAGGTCTGGGTTTCGGCTGCTTTTTTAGCGAGTGCAGGACTCACACTGAATGTCTGGATTTTACAGAGATAATAAGAGACCATCCCGAGCACTCAGCCATCCGTGGATGATCCATTTTAATAACATGGTTAATATTTTTCTAACATATTACTAATGCGTTGATGTAATTGAGTGTTTGGAGAGGACTGCAATTGAAAGGCAGTGAGTGGAGACATCATTCACGAGAGATGGGGGGAAAAAAATATTATTATTTTTTGTTTTTTTGTTGTTTTTTTCTCACTGGTGACCTAAAAAGAAACATCAGGCGTTTGATGAGATTTCAATGCAGAGGACTGATGAGTGTACGTGGCCGGACTGCAGAAGCATCCGGTTATTCAGGAACGCTAATGTGAGTTGTACGTGAGCCATTGTCTAATTCCAGCCTTTCCAAAAAACAGCCTGACGGGGTCAGGCATCAGTGGTGCAGAAGTTTGGGGTTAATGATGCATGATTTGACAGCGGGGGAAGGGCGGTTGGTTGTTGTACCGCGTGCATCTCTCTGTTTAAAGTGTGGAGGCGAATGAACGGTGGTGTTGGCTACTCTTCAATCAGTTTACCAAAAACCTAGGGAAAAATAGATTTTTGTAAATTGAATGAGACCTGAAAAAAGGAGGGGTGGGGTGCTTGCAGAGAAGAGGAAGATACAGGCCAGGCTGCTGCATATTTCATTATTACTGCTTAAACACCATCATACTAAAATACTGAGTACAGATTCCATTACATTTGTCATTTTATTTGCTATAACACATCCAAAACATGCAAACACAGTCATCTAGTCTCCAGCACAGTTGCCTCTAGGTGGCAGCGTCATCATGGTGTGAAGACAAGTCTGTGACCAATGACTCAAAAGCAGAAAGAGGGACAATAGTGCAGGCCAAGGGGTATCATTTGCAATTTCACATCATTTTTATGCTCAGATCTAGGACTTACTTTATAGCACATTTGTACTGGCAGCGTACATTTTGATAGCTGAAACAAACTAACGGCGTACCAGAGTATGATTCAGTTGATTCGACCACCTCTGGCAGAACCGCTTCCATCACTTGAACTGCCCCACAGAGCCTGCAGTGGAAGTTGTTTCCACAGCCTCTGTGCGCCTTCATTTGCATGAGATCTGGACTCCCTCCTGACAGAAAATGATTACCTGTAATCAAAACAGAAGCCAGCATCTACCTTGACGTTCTTTCTCGTTTTCCCGGTTTAGCTGCAAACATTTGAGCTGCAGAAATGTGAGCTATTTAGATTCTGAAAAACAGACAACGAGGGCCGAATGAAACGAAGCTAATAGGTCAGACAGATTCGAACATGTGTGAATCTTCATGGATTATATCAAAGGAATTCTGTCCTCTTTTCGAGGAGCTGAATTACTTTTGAATAAAAACCGCGAGGAGAAACAAGATGCCTTCAAAGTCACAGGGTCAACGCCATCAGCTTTCTCAGAACGTCATGCGAATTTCATGTTGAGGCACACCTGCAAACACTTCTTAGCGTTCTTTAGTGCTATTTTAGTTCAAGCGTGTCAAAACCAACATGAACACCACCATGGGAGACGAGTTTTCTTGCTTCATCCTGCTTTAAAAAGACATTTACACATTTATTTATTTCTCTATTTACCAGGTTATGTCGAATTGTTCTGTTTTTAAGTGAAAATGGAGCCAAAAGGGTGACAGGCAAGTCCAGGTCATTTCATTCTGTAGCATTAAAGGAATATGCTTGCAAGCACTTATCAAAGTGCGGTTTGGCAGATTTTAGGGGATTATAGCTCAGAAAGTCACACTTTGTGATGAGTTTTTACACTGAGTCTGAGTTGCATGAATAACCTACCTTTTCAAGGACGTTCAAATTATAGAAGCTCTTGTATAATCCAGCTTGAGAAGAAAAAAAGCCATCTACTGTATCCCCTTATTTTCTGATAATTTGATTCTATAACCTTATCATTACTAGGAAAATAAGGATGCACCACACATGTGCTCATTTTTGGTCTTTCTCCACCCAAATACTTCAACATGAGGCTCACAAGTGCTGGTTGTGTCCCGAGGTTTTAGCGCTGTAAGCTTCTGAAGTGGAGAACAGACTGAGTCAGTGTCATTACTGTGTAATACGGCGATGCCAGTGGCCATTATTTGGAGTGAAGGGGAAGGTTAAGCCTACAGGGAGCTGAAGATAAAGAAGTCGACATGATTATGCAAAAGTTTGGCTATACAAAAATAATGTGCTTCCTGGAAAATAAGTGCCTTAACAGTGAAGTGGAAGTAATTAAATCTTCTCCTCTTTTGAAGCGCCACCACGGGCAGCATTCGTATTTTCTCTCTGCCTGTACAGCTGGAAACTTCCCCGTCCAAACTTGTGCTGAATGGTTCTTTAGAAAGAGCTGATTGCCAACTCAAAGTCACATTCTGCTGGCAGTGGATGCCCTGCAATCTGCTCTGGGACTGCAGATCTGCTTCAAAACACTAGATGTGAAACCAAATTGACAATGGTGACAAATGTGGGGTATTTTGCACATCGTCCTGCTGTGTGAAGCAGACTTAGCGGGGCGAGCACTAACCACAGAGTAAAGCCTTTTGGATTGACAGTCCTCTCTAAGGATATGGCATCACACTTTAGATGGTAAACAAAGCCTGGAAGGGGCTATTATCATTGCTTGGCCACCAAAATGACACATCCATTTCATTTCATTGTGATGGGCTGCAGGATGATCTGATATGCCCTGCCGTGCTATGCCCGTGATGTGATGTATTGTGATTTAGAAACCATCTATCCTCTGTTTGCTCAGAGGTAGTAATGAGTGTAATTCTGGTGATTGGGTCATTGATGGCAAATCAAGCTATCATTGGGGAGGGCAATGTTTTGCATAGGAAGAATAGGAATAATGGGAGTGGTGGGACGACAGAATTCTGGACCTTATGGAGGGAAAAAAGATGGTTTGGGGAGGGGGTTGAGTAAGTATAGCCTAATGTGTGCCTTTGTGATGAAATGTGTGCGCATCGGTGTGATGAAAAAATGTGGATCACACCCGAAAGAAAGGGAGGGAGAGGGAGTATCTATCCAAACCCCCACACTGCTTGTGTGTCGTGAACGTTTTGAAGCCTGTGGGAAAAAAAGGAGGGGGGGGGGGGGGGGGGGGGGGCGGTCTCCAAATGATGCTGGAGAGCCGAGAGGCGGCACCGAGCGTTTGAAATGTCTGCTGCAGCTGATTTTGGGGCCAGTATGCCGGCATTTTCCCCCCAAATCCGCGCACCCTGAGATCCTGGCGAACAACGGGAGACGTGCACAGTTACCGCTGCTGCCGGTATGTGAACAACTTCTCACACTGAAGCTAAAGATGAACCGGCTCCGTGCTTGCTGATTTTGTTGGGTTTTTTTCCCCCCTTCTTCTTCTTTCTCCATCGCTGTTGCATCAATTGGATGCTGCGTGAAGCCGCTTGGTGATGATGCATTGGTGGGGTTTGAGTGTCTTTACCCCCGATCTGACTTTTCTCCTCGGCGATGTAAATTCGAGCTATTGAGCCCGATCTTTTTTTTTTTTTTTTTTTTTTTTCCCTTTTGCTCACCCACCTTGCGACAGTAAAATAAAAGGTGGGGGAGAAATGTGAGTGATTTCGACGCGAGGTGTGAGGATGCCTGTAGCTGTGGTTGTGTCATTGCTGCGGCACGTTCCGGAGCTCCTCAGCTCAAGACAGTCTCAACAAACCTCAGCTGAAGAGAAAACAGCAAGCTGGCAAGTGCTTTATCACCCTACATAAGCCATACAGAGCCCGTGCATGTTATGTCGGACGAAGCCACTCTCCAGGGAGGGCATCTATTGCACTGAGATTTTATTGGGGTGGGAGGGTGGGGGGGCTTCCCAAGAACTGCCACATCCCCAAATTCGTCTGAGGACTGCTGCGAGCACACAAGCTCCCTGATGATTTTTGGAGGGCAGCCCTGATGCATCGTGTGAGTGTGAAAGCTCCGAGAGCCTTTTTGCCAGGTTTGCATCACCAGACAGGAGACTGAGCAGACGGTAACTCTGTGTGTGTCATGTTTAGAGGCTGGACTCTTGCCTGCTCCCTCCAACTCTGAGCCAAAATCTTTGACCTGCCCTGTCTGAGCCCTTTTGTATGAGCATCACGGCGCTGCCACAACAGCACGACGGGAAACGGTGTCGAGCAGCACCAACAGTTTGTAGACATTGCTGTTTGTGTGACTCCTTGTTTAAAAGACAAAAAACAAACCCAACCCTATACTCAGACTCTCAGAATAAGAGACACAGACATCAGCTGCCAGGATGCAGGTGTCTTTTGCATGCACTGAGCACAACCTCAAAAGTCGCAGCGAGGACCGGCTTTGTGGCCTTCGCACCGCTCCACCTCCTGGAGGGAGCAGTGGCGGAGTAGGGGGAGGTGGTGGCGGTGGAGGAGGAGGAAGTGGAGGTGGTGGTGGTGGTGGAGGAGGAAGCGGAGGTGGAAGCAGTGGACAAGGGAGCAATGGCAACTACATGTCTCAAGGTTCTGTCAAGACCAGGGAGGGTTCTGGGTCTCGTCAGACTCCTCAGGGTCACGCCCACATGAAGGAGGCTATTGGGCGCCACACCAATATGAAGTACAGGTGAGTATGAGCCTGACTGGGGGAGACGAGGAGCCGGAGCTTTATTGGTTGGAGAGATGGCTTTTATTTCGCTCTGATCACTGTGGCCTTTTGACCTCCACCAGAGGTGAAAGTCCTCCACCAGAAACAAGGTGTTGGGCCTCTTCTTCACAATGAGGCTCTACCTGCCTTGCCGGGCCTTCATTATTCCTAGTTCTGCCAGTCTCTTTGCTGAGATGTGAGGTGAATTCGAGGTTAGCTTGTCACCAAACATATCACCAGTGAGCAGACTGTGCAGACTGCCTACATATCCATTAGCCAGATGAGAAACACCTCAGTGAGAGCAATGACTTCTCTGACATTACAAAAATATGACATTTATTCCTAAAAGCGCTTATGGATATAAATAAAAAAATGCTTACATAAGTCATACTATATAGCCCTAATGCTATCACAATATTTCAGACAGTATGCATATGGGAGCATTAGCCACAGACTTTGCGTTAGCCTCTTTCTCATTTCAGCAGATTAATAATACAAAAAAAGCTTTCCTCCAATAACAGCTTCTCCTGAAACCACACTAGGACGCCCGGCTTTTCTTAGAGGTTTTAAACACATGTACTTTCATAAAATAGCCTTGCAGGAGACCATCGTATGCACAGAAAATCTCTGCTGCACACACACCAGGTCTGAGTCATAAAGTAGGAAGGAAATCCAACCAGATAAACAACAAGACAAGAATGCAATGTATGTTTTTCCTCTTTTAGTTTGTTGGCAAACTTGTGGTTTACCTTTGATGGATTAGAGCTTGAAGCTAAACAAGGACAGCTGTTCATGCACAGCTCGTGCATGAAGGAGGCTCGTATTTATACATAAACATACATTTTTTAAAAAAGGGGGGGGGGGAAAGCACAAAGCATGCACTTTAACATTAGGCTGCAGACTTCCACAGGCTCACACTGTGTTTCCATCTTTGGGCTGTAAAATTCGAGAACTAGGAGGAGAGTTTTAACGACCTGGTTTCTTGGTAATCAGGTTGATTGAATTGCTGCCATTCTCTTCAGTCAATTTAGTTTCCACTTAATAAGATGCTTAAAAAGGGAATAAGGCACAGGACAAAACTAGGATATTTCCACTCCTATTTTTTCCCTTTAGAATCACACACATACAGGACTTTATGATTGGGCTGGATTTTTCCAGTTGTTCTGTCGTCTCTAGAAAAGTGTCACTAATAGGGAGTGCAGCAGCACAATAAGTCTATACAGCATATGGCCACTTCCAGTTGCCATTGGCAACACCCCAGGCATTGCCTTTAGTTTTTGTCTTATTTTCTAATCAGCCAGCACTGCTGTCGCTTATCAGTCCTTTCCTTAACTGAGTATGCTCAAAGCTCCACCACCTGCACCACAACAGTCTGGTTGTGGCGGCGTCGTGGTGGCCGCACATTCCTCATTTCACACCGTTATTACAATTACACAGAGGTCAGGAAGGAAGCAGGCTTCTGCCTTCACTTTAAACCACCCGTGAACTATATAGATATATAGAAAAGTGGGCCATGGCCACTGTGGTGTCATCCACTGGTTTGTGGAGTCCCGGATTTGACCATGTTTGGATGAATGGCTGGAATACAAAGGTGTGTCCAGAGACTGTGTAACTGCATCGCGCAGAAACAGATATCTGCTAATTATTGCTAAGTAACATAGAAATAGAATAAAAGAATATTACTCTGCAAAAAACACCTGAGCACAGATCTCTTGTTGGTGTCATTAACCACACAGTGAGTCCTGTGACTTGTCAGATGATTGCATTAAAAATGTTCCAGGGGGGCACAAACACACAGAAGAGGTCACGATGGGTGACGAAACATTTCCCAGCTTCTGCTCAATGGTGATAACGTTGAGTATAAATGAACTTATATTATATTATATATTTAGATGGTGAAAATGAGTTAAGGAGACCAATGTGCCAGGCTGTAAACATGCCCTATAATGCTGTTTAAACGCAGTGGGAGATTGAGTCACTCTTGTAGGCAGCCTCAAGTGGCCATTTGAGGAACTGCATTTTTTGGCACTCCAGCGCTGGTTTCTATTTCCAGTTCTGGATGCTGCTGCTTGCGTTGACCACATCTTTGTGGCCCTTCTGTCTCATTAACCCAAGTATTGATCACTCACAGGCAGGTCACAGATGCTCAGAGTCTTTCTTTGCGACTCTCTCTATCTTCTTTCTTTGATCTTGTTTAAGCTCACTGTTTTCTTTTCAAATGCTGCCCTTTTTTACTCCCTCACAGTGCACTGCAGCATTCTGGTTTGTGTGTGTGTTTGTGTCTGTGTGCGTGTGCAATATGCTGGGTGTTCAGTGTGGCCACAGGGTATGCATTCGAGCTGATGGAGAGGTGACTGTAGCGGTCAGTTCTGTCACTCAGCAAAACGTCTATTTTTAAAGTAACTAAACCTTCTGTTTTCAACACCAAACTGTCCAGATGGCCCATTTTAAGGTTCCATTTGGCACAATACACTCAAGTTTGAGAAAACTGAATTAAAAGATATGACAAGATAATGCACATTTCACAGACAACGCCAAAAATGATTCGACTTTCCTCTGGAATCGCATTTTTGTCATGTTTGCACCTAAATATTTCAAAAGAGAATTTATCTAAAAGCATCATTCACAAAGTTGTCTGTGCAAATTAAAATTCACATGAGTTAGAATAAAATATGGTATATCTGAGCATCATGAATTTCTTAAAACATTTTTTTGGTATGAGTTTAAAAAAAAGAAAAGGGAATTTGATTTACATTAATACTGGAGAAGACCATAGATCTATCCACCGCTGTTCCTCACAGATGGCCGCGGGGCACGCTGTGTCTGTGGCGGATGCCTATAAATCTTAATGCATGCTTGAGAGATGGAGAATGTGAATAGGGAAGCCCTACTCAGATAAAACATTCAGCACTGACATGCAGTAAACTGTGAAACAAAGTATTATTGTTAAAGAGCCAAGATGTGAGAAAATCAAAATAAGTTCAGGACAGCTGGAAAGACATGAAGGAGTTTAGGAGCGATTACCCAAGAATGCCGTTCTACTGTATCTAAAAGAACTCAAGTTAAACTTAAAGACATGTGATTGTGAAGAGTGAGAACAAACTATTGATGACACTTGCACGTGATGTTTCACATCACAGCCAGCAGCTTAGACCAAAGACTGGAGACGAGGAGCTGTTGCTGGTTCCATGAAGAGTCTGTGACCTGATGGGAATTGCTGTGGTGTTTTTGCACTTTGGCTTTTGCAAGGATTAATCAAGTAATAGAGACCTTGTTAATCAATGAGCTTTAAGTTCTGTCACCTTAGGTGCACCAGTTGACCTCTATCATCTGCTTTGGTGCAAAGCAACCGCTCTCTGTTAGTGATGTGGCTGTACTCGTGCTACAGATCAAAATCTTAAGCTCTACAAAAGTTCCCTGATTTCAGATTATTTTGCCAAACTAATGTATTTCCAAGCTGTTTCTACATTTTTAAACATTTAGGACATGCTGCTCCAGTTAAAGCAGACGACAAACAAAAGCCTCAGCTGTACCATAAAGAGAAAAACAAGAAAAAGAAGATGTAGCGTTCATAATAATACCTGATACTGGGTAAGGTCGCATGTTAAACTGGAGAACAAAGCCTTCCTGTATTTTCATGAGGATTTGAAGTGTTCTGACATTCAGCCATGCAGAGAGGTGTCGTTGTCTGGAGGAGCGGAAGGTGGAAATCTCAGTAGCGTAGTCGCAGCAGCTGAAGCTTTGGCGTCGAGCGGCCCTGTCGACTTTTAACACGCATCTCATGCTCATTTAGTGCTGCGAGACGGTGACCTACCCTGAGTGTTATTACTCTCGCCGCGTGCCTCTTCTTAGCATTCAGATTCTTATCTCGCCCGCGTTTATGCGCTCTGACGGCACAGCGGCGTCACCGGCTCGCTTTGTTAATTTCACTCCACGCGCCGTTCACACGCGTGCCACCGAAGGCAAAGCGAAGTGTAACAAATCCCCAGCAGCGACTAAAATATTCATCGTAACCGGCAGGTGAAGCGATAATGTAGTGATTTTGACCTCACGCTGTTGTCATGATTAACCACGGGAAATAAATGGCCTGTGTGGCAGGGAGGAGAACACGACTGCGGGCTGCAAAAACCTTGACCTTCAGCTCTCCCCTCTGTCGCTCTGGGACATTTATTTATTTATTTATTTATTTATTTATTTATTTATTTATTTATTTTCAGGAGGGGTTCCAGTTGACTGGGCAGATTAGTGACTCACTTTGAGGTCTGGGAAGTTTTAGGCAAAGTAACGCCGGGTGTTCACTTGCTTGATTTCAACCAAAACATAATCCAAACCATGATCTGTTTACTGTCTGCTAAACTATGGCTGCTTATTTTCATCTGCCACCCACTACTACAGCACGCTGTACGGTGCTTAATGTTATAATTACTGCATATATCGTGCATCTGAACAATATCTAGGCTGTTATTATGTGTGCAGCTGCTTGTTGGGACTTGATTAAGTGTATGCAGCGGGCAACTTAATCCTCTCAAAATGCAAAGTGACCTGCGTGTCAGTGTTGTTTGATGAAGCTCAGAGTTGTCGATAATTGACTGCATTTGGCGGCTTACTCTTAACTGAGAGGCATCGTAATCGCGGCCAGAAAATCCACATCACGTCCTCGGAGTAAGGCTGTCTCATCAAAGTCAAAGACTGGTATTGTCTTCTGGCAGAGCCATCATGGCCGCATGTTGTTATTATGTAAGAGCAGAGGGCAGCCTAATGAACAAGTGTCCGCATGCTCTGGAAAAGACTCAAAAGGCATTTAATTAGATGATATCAATTCCTCTTTCTTCTTTTAAAATCTTACTTTTATTTGAAACTCTTTTCAGTGTTTTAATATATTCATTTATTTAAATAAATCTTGGTAGCATTCATTTGCCTGCCGTGTAATACACTGCAAAATTCATTAAGGCAAAGTAGTTGAGCTGTTTTAAATCACAGGGAAACAGGAACACCAAAGAAAACCGGAGGACGGCGCGATACTCAAAAACATGCTCGCGATTGCGTTCAATCACTTTGAATTCACTGCGCTGTCACTCACGGGGGCATGAGATCCGGAAAGCGCCACATCCCTCAAATACTCGTCTTTATCCGTCTGCCAGCGGACATGAAACAGAGGCAGAGTGCAGCGACCTTCTCAGCGAGCGAATTTCATTAACATTTGATTACATGTTGGGGCGAGTGAACATTTTTTTGGGGTTTTTTTTTTGTCGCAGGTCACGTGTGTTCCCAAACTTGGAATAAACAGTAATGACAGCGCATTGTGTCAAATTCAGCTTGTGTGAGCTCTTTCCTGCACCACTTCATTACATGCATTTTTAGTTAACGGGAGAGTCAGGACCACTAATAAAGTGTCAGCAGCTGATACGCAGAATTGGAGGAGAGCAGCTGAGATTGTGCGTGTGTGTGTCTTTGTGCCCCTTTTTCTCCATTCGCTCCCTGCACAGCATGTGTATTTTATAATTAGGACAGACCTGATTTCCTAACTGTTTTAATATAGCTGAATTAAAAAAAAATCACATTTACATGAAGGGTCCATTGTTTAGGCTAATGCTTTTAAAAATAGCTACATCAATAATTAGTACACTCTTAGATGCTGGGGTTTTGATTAGTGCCAGGCCATGTGGCTAATTTGGTTTCATTTGTCATATAAACCCAAAAATGTAGCTCTGTTGGCATGTCTCTGGATTATTGAGAATGACAAGCAAAGTAAAAGTTTGTGGTGGCGTTTTTTTTAGTGCCATAACTTCTGCCCACTCCATTGATTGTATTTAGGCAGGCACAGGTGAGAAAAATCTGTTCTCTGTAATTTGGGTGAAGTGACCCTTTAAAGCCACAAAACAGTGTGTGCAGCATTACTGAAAGAGAACAGACAGTCCACCATCTTCCCACACTCTGTGCTCAGAAAATGTGTGTCTAAGCATACACATAAAACTGACGTGAGTGTTATTAATATCTAGGTCTTCCCTCTGGAGAAGAGCCTGCTCAGCATGTGTGTGGCATTTTATGACAACTGCAGAGGGAAGGGGGAGAAAAAAAGTCCACCATTAGCACCTAACCATCTGTATATAGTGTCTTCCTCCTGTCTCAGGTGAAAACTAACTGTGAATGTCAGCACAGGTTAAAATGCTGACTAAACCGTGACGGAGCACCTGTGTGTCTCCTCTGTCTCTCTCTCTCCAGCGTTAATAATGTATGGACGAGGCAGCCAAGTTGCTACAATCATCTCGTTTGGAGATCATGATTTATGGCAATGGAAAAATAGAGAAGAAAACACTGGAAGACCTACTTATAAAGGCTATAGAGAAGCATCTGTGTGCCCTGCTCAAGAGTGCATTCATGCATGTCTGCATGTGGAACTGTGCCTGCGTTCCAATGCAATTCCCATCAAGCGTGAATATTCACGTGAAAGCATCGAACCCCTCCCCACAATGACACATGCACAGCATAGATGTTTTCCGTTTATTGCACAGCGTCCCTCACATCCGCCTCAGATGAAATATAGGCCGAGCGTCTGGGTGTACTGCGTGCGGGAGATAGTGGGAAAAGACTGTCAATAGGGAGATAGTGCGAGGAAAGACAGAGCATGTGTTTCTCCAGACTCACTGATAGTAATTTAGCAGACTGCAGCATTGCAGAGAGCGGCGGAGTTGAGCGCAAGGGAGGGGGCGGCCAGTTGTCACACATGGAAACAGTGACATCCTCTATTGCTCAGAAGCACACGCGCACACACAGACATAAAAATGAGATTTTTATGTGGCTCGGCAATTGTGGAATTCGCCCAGCTAATGCACACCGGTTTCAAATTTGCTCCCTGTCATGATGCGTTCACAAGCAGCGTTCACCAAACACGAGGCTGTCAGCTTCATGCACTCATCTTTAACAAGCATATCGGATAGAAGAGCATTTAACAGAAGAAGGAGAAGAAAATATTTGCGTAACAGCCGTATGCCACTGGATGCTTGACACACTCCACCGAATGCTGACTCATGTTTTGGTGGTATGTGTTTTTTCCTCACACGTAAGCCTTCTGTTTGCCGTCCTGGTCCAATGTGAAAAGGAAAGTATGGACAGAAGGTGTGTGACTAAGCCGGGGAACAGATTTTTATTGTCCTTAATTCACAGCTCAAAGCCATCATGCATAATTCTAATGAGTTTTTCTCAAGTTCCCTAAAAATAATAATAAAAAAGAAGGTAATAAACAAAAATAAAGTTGGGTATAAACCATATCGTTTATTTGCTCCCGGTGTGCAGATACAGAAGCTACCTCAAAAGCAATTTTGAATCAGTTTCAAGCTTTGCTTTAGAAGCTGATTAAAACTGTAGGGAATATTTTTTCCGGATGCTGTTATTGGCCCCACCTTGTCAAATGTTGCTTGACAAAAAAATAAATAAAATCCCCTTTATTCTCATCCAAATAAAGTTGAGACAAAAAAGGACTGATTTGATGGATACTACAAAAAAAGAAGAGCCAACAAAAACGAACAAAACAAATGGTAAAATATTCAGGTAGCTCATTTGAAATAACCCAGTCTCTGAAATATGTTTTTCCCATGTGCCTCATTTAAATTTACTCCCAGTGTTCAAAGTGGCTGTCAGCGTGAGAGAACAGACAGAGCTGTCATTGGTTGACGAACCACGAAGAAAAGCCAGCTTACCATACAAGGAATCAGCTACATCCAAACCCCGCAGACACATTTCCCTTTAAATAGCTTTCCTGACCTTCCACCTGTGTGCTTTTTTAACAGTTTAACGTAATGACACAAACAATATGTATTTCACACCCACATGGAGTGCTCACATAAAGACTGATGCCCCCACTACACACACACACATAAAGATCGTGAAACAAATGCTTACATATGCAGGAATCTAAAAATAGCATAAGGTTGGGAATAGAAAATAGACCAGGAAAATAAAAGCGGGACTTGTTCGACTGAGTCTAAATGCTCTGACAGTCTGTCTTTGTGCATTTGGCTGTTTCGCGGTGGACGCAGGCAGACAAGCCGAGAGGGGAGAGGCGCTGGAGATGAAAAGACGGCGAGCAGCGAGGTGCACTGCAGTTCTGCCGGCTCTCCAGCTGGCTCCCCGGCTAATTAGAATGGGGGAGAGCACACAGGAGAGCAAAGCATGAAGCCCACATCATTTTCAGCTGTACATGCTCCTGTGGTCAGAAATGCAGCTCTCTGCTTCTCCCCCGCCTGCCCTTCAAAATTCAGCTGTCTGAATAATCAGATGTGGCATGTCAGTTAATGGACTCCTCTTTAGCTCACAGAGCATTTTTGAGCCATTTATGGTGCAGACCAAAGAAGCTTTTGCCAGGACTCTCTAACTGCGCTGAGCTCCGTCCCCTCCAGGTGTTTCACTGGCCCACTGTAATACACTGAACTGCTAACATACGAGGGATGAAAGGTCAATTGTTCAGAAATAATTAGACAGAGGAAGTCATTTTACCAGAGGCGAGAAAGACTTTCACTCAGCAGCTGCAGTGGAGGAGTGAAGTGTCGGAGACTACGATAGAAATAAATTACATCTGTGTCCGGTTTTTAATTTTGTGTCGTACTTATGTTTTACATGTGACACCAGGTTTGTGTTACATGCTGCTACAGAATAATCAGGATCTCATCAACAACATCGCCATATTAAGGCGACGTTTAGCTTTCAAATCCTGATGTGTCCAGTAAAGCAGTGAGCCAGCTCCCTCATAGACGTGAATAAATAGTTTATAACGCTGTAATGTAGTTGTGAGTGGATGTGATTATTAATAAACCGAAACTACTTCAGATGGCTCGGAGGCTTGGGTAGAAACAAATAAGACAAAATGTGTGTTAAATACAGTGTAACATTGCAGCTGCCATCTTTTTTAAACTCCACTTAGGTATCTCTTAGTCTCATCACTGCTTAACCACAGTGTCTCCCTACTGAGGATTGCTCATCACTCACATGCGTACATCTGACTGTGTTTGAAGATTGTATGTCCAGATATATTCCAACTGCCCACACATTTTGTGTGTGTGCGCGCTTTACAGGCATTTCTCATCTAACCTCCTGATTTTTCCCCTTTCTATAGGAACCTGGGAAAATCGGGCCTACGTGTTTCCTGTCTCGGGTTAGGTAAGTTGGGATGAAGGCAGGGAAATATTCAGCTCAGCTTCAAACTCTTAAATAAAATCCGTCTGTCTGTCTCTCCCTCTCTCTCCTTGTTCAGGCACCTGGGTGACATTTGGATCGCAGATCTCTGATGAAGTGAGCATTCTCTCTCTGTGTTTGTATGAGAAATCGATTCCCGCACACCTTCACTCGTTTGGTTTTTGTGTAACACCGTTCGGCGCACTGTAAACAAATCTCAGTGTTCACGATCGCAGGAATATGTGTGACAGGCCTTAAGACTGCTGTAGCTTGGCGAGATATTGTCTGTATTATCCTCCCTGAGTAGTGCCCTTCATGAACGACCTCTGGGTAATTGGAATTTATCCGCCGTCTGCTTCTCTCAGTCTCAGTTTTTGTGTTCTCTCAGATGGCGGAGAACCTGATGACCGTAGCTTATGAGAACGGAGTGAACCTGTTTGACACAGCGGAGGTGTACGCCTCTGGAAGGTCAGACTTCACTTTCCTCTCCTGAGCCTCAATTAAACTTTTTTTTTTAAATCGTCTGATTTCTCTCACAGCAAATACAAAAATTTAAACCTGTTTTTATGTGACGTCGTCTTTTATTGTCTGCCGTTTTCCATTCTTCTTCTCTACATTAATCTGGTTTTCTTTGGTCTGCGTGTCTTTATCATTTATTTATCTCGTTAAACGTTACATACAAATAAAGTTTATTAGCCTCAGCCCGTCACAACCAATGATGTGTTTCTCCACAGGGCGGAAATTACTCTAGGGAACATCATCAAGAAGAAAGGTTGGAGGTGAGATTACTCATTCTTCCTAACTGACTCACAGGCATGCAAACCTTTTTAACTCGACCAGATCACAGATTTACTTTAAATAATCCCTAATAATCCCTTCCTGAGATGAAATGCATTACTACATGTTTTTATTACTTTTGATAGCGGCACACCATTAAATTCTCTCAAGGGAAAGCCATACTTGGGGAAAAAATGTAGAGCTTTATCCTCAGAGAGACTAAAAAGGATAAAAATGTTAAATTCCCTGATCAGAGATGGTGGCTGACTCACCCAGCTGCCTAAGAGACACATATTGGTAATAAAATGTTTTAATTTTAACACCAGAAAGAGAGAAAGACTGTCCGTACTATTAGATTTAGGATGAGCTGATTCCCTTAACTTAAATGTTATGCTGCAATCAAAATACTCACGACTCCTGTCCTTGCCAGACGTTCAAGTTTTGTCATTACGACAAAAATCTACTGGGGAGGCCAGTAAGTATAAGACTAAAACACTAGACTCTTCACATTTCTTCAACCCAGCCTCTTCATCATTTTAACTGAGGATCAATGATTTGTATTTTCACAACTTCACAGGGCAGAGACAGAGAGAGGACTCTCCAGAAAGCACATTATTGAAGGTACAGTCTACTCATGTATTTGCAAAGTGTAAACCAAATAAGGGGTTATTCTGGTCCAGTTGAAAGCAATTTAAATAAATTTCAGTTCAGTTATATTTATAGAAAATTCAACAGATCACACATCAGTTGCCTTGGGGCATTTTATTTTGAAAGTTAAATACCCTACAATAATACGGAGAAGACGAACAGAGCAAGTGCTTTGGCGACAGTGGGAAGGAAAAACTACCATTTAACAGGAAGAAACTTTCAGCAGAAACAGACTCAGGGAGGGACAGCCATCTGCCACAACTGGTTGGCGGTGAGAGGAGAAGACATTGGATAAATATTTTTCTGCAGCTTGACTTTAAACTGACAATTTAAAATAGAAAATGGGTCATTTGGAGCTGGACCACAACATCACCATAGATACTGTGGGGATCTCTCACTCAATGACTCAAATTAGCTGAGGTGAAACTTAGCGCACAGCTGGCAGAACTTTGATATAAAATGAAGTGGTGATTTACATATATAAAAAAAGGCAGAAGTGCCACAAACTGCAGTTTGTGGCACTTCTGCGTTAGCTTTAGGCTTATTATACATTAAAGACTATAAATGAAAGCCTTGCTTTATTAGGTTGCACTGCATCTTTATTTTGTATGGCATGTTTTCCTGTGTGTTACTTCAACCACTAATGATGTGGTTGCTATCATTCATTCGGAGCCCCCTTTACCTTTTAGTGTGAGCATTGTTTGACTCACTCAGTCAGCTCCGTGTTACACGTCACAGTAAGCACAACTTCATTTTTAACTGTGATGTCAGTGGACACTATTGGGATATGAGGTGCATTCACTTTGAAGCTATAGTACAGATGTTGATGGGTAGGATGTTTCAGAGGCCTGTCATCAGATTTGTTGGGTCAAAGAAAATACAGAGGTCAGGTGAAGGTACATGTCTTGATTGCTGTTTTCCAGCCATTTCATCGGTTCCAAAAATAATCCTAAAAAAGCTAAAGGATATGGTGGTGGTCTTTGTTCCTTTTGTAAGCAGCACGGCCGCAGGATGACCATTTACCTTGGACTTGAATGACTTTTTTATGTCATTGTCATGAAGCTTTTGATTTGGGGCCGTTGCATAATGAGTGAACTACGTGCAGCTCTTAAGGCTTGCACCGCGTGCAGGGTCAACGCTCAGATTTCGACTCTATGCACTATTTTCCACTTTGCTCAGGAAAAAAAAGTCCAACTGCTGACTTACCCAAGGTTAGACGCTTGCCCAGAACATTTGAGAAGCAGAAAATCGAACATAAAACAGAATCACTCATTTTACCCTCCACCAGCACACTGTACTGAGGATAATCATTAATATCTTGGGAGGAGCTGAATGCTGTTTTGATGCCATGTAAACTTAAAATGTAAAAAATAAATCACTTTAGTGATCTGGCCTAAGATTAGGCACCAGCATGAAGTTTGTATTTATAGATCTACTGGATGAAACTCCATGAAATTCCAAACACACACTCATGTCTCAATCAGGAAAAAATGTAATAATTTTGGTCCTTCCCTTACGCTTCATTGAGCATGATTACCAGATCAATATAATGCAGCCTGATACTTTGGTTTATTGCCAAATAACTGCAAAGCTATTGACACTGTAATTAGACTCTCTGTTGTGTAGCAGTGGCTCAAAACATCACTGTGCCTTAAAGTTATGACCCTTAGTCCAATAATTGACTCGTGTTTCTCACAGGTTTACGAGGATCCCTATCAAGACTCCAGCTAGATTATGTGGACATCGTTTTTGCCAACAGAAATGATGTCAACAGTCCGATGGAAGGTCAGTTTGAACCGCTTACTACTGTTGTAGCACAAATATGGAGGGTTTTTGTATGGTAGTATGTTTTATTTGTGGAAATAAGCTTTAATCAGATGCGTTAGAGTTGTCAAATGAATGTAATTTAAGTGAGATGTCGTGTGCTGTGATTTGCAGAGATTGTACGGGCCATGACGTTTGTAATAAACCAGGGTATGGCTATGTACTGGGGAACCTCGCGCTGGAGCGCAATGGAAATCATGGTGCTGAGCTCTCACTCTTAAAGTCTTACTCTTCACAAATTCACGAGTGTCAGCTTTTTTCCAGATAACGCTGATCACTTACCATTGCATTGTGTTTCCATTTCTGCGGCACCAGGAGGCATACTCAGTGGCACGCCAGTTCAACCTGATACCACCTGTGTGCGAGCAGGCAGAGTATCACTATTTCCAGAGGGACAAAGTGGAAGTGCAGCTTCCTGAACTCTACCACAAGATCGGTCAGGCATCCAAAAACCCCACAGCAACATTTATCTCTTCTTTTTAATTAAGTTTCATTAGTTTCATTCACACTTTCCTCGCTCTGTCAGGTGTTGGAGCGATGACCTGGTCTCCGCTCGCTTGTGGTTTAATCACAGGCAAGTACAGTGATGGTGTACCGGAGTGCTCCAGAGCAGCAATGAAGGTCAGTTTGATCTTCCACTTCTTCTGGCTCCACATCAGCCTCACTATAGTTCTTGATTTTATCGGCATACAGTGTGAATCAGTGCTTTTCTCCATGTTGGTCCTGATGAAGGGGTACCAGTGGCTGAAGGAGCGAGTGAACAGTGAGGAGGGTCGGAGGCAGCTGGCTAAAATCAAGGAGCTCCATCTACTGGCAGACAGACTGGGCTGCACTGCTGCACAGTTAGCCATCGGTATGATCCGAGCAAACGGCCTTAATTTTTTAGTGCAGACATACAGAGATGCAGCTTTGCTTGTTTTCGCATCATGTGACTGCAGATTAAGACTGAATTGATTCGTATTTGCATGATTTTCACTCCTTAAATGACTGATTCATTATGTTTAATCTTACTGTACACACGCAGGTAGGAAGTGCTGTAACGGTTCTGGGAGAAGTGTTGAAAATCTATGTCTCCTGCATGAAAATAACATTACATAATCTGTGATCTTGTTAATTAAGTGCTTTGTATATGTATGGTCTGCATTGAGGCTTTCAAATGGAATCCAACCACTGGTTAAATCTGTTAACATTTTTTTTAAAAGAAGTCTAAAAAATCAGCTACTTTACTTCGGTTACAAACTGATATTCCTCCAGCAATAAAGTTTTCCTGGTTTGCTCTTTTTACAGCCTGGTGTCTGCGCAGTGAGGGAGTCAGCTCAGTACTTCTGGGTGTTTCTAATACAGACCAGCTTCTTGAGAATCTGGGTGCCCTCCGGGTAAATATGTGCTGTATTCAAATATGCTTTTATGTTTTGTGCGCAATAAAAAGAACCACCCAAAAAAACAGCAGATGACACTTTAAGCTGATGCCACCCTCCCCTTCTTTCAGATTTTATCTCAAATGACCCCTCAAACCGTTACTGAGATGGACGCCCTGCTGGGAAACAAGCCACACTCGAAGAAAGAGTCACGCGCTTGATGATTCAAATCTCAGCGACGGACGATGTTCCGAGAAGATGAAGAAGACTTTGATATTGGGGAAACATCGCTTTTTGCTCTGCTGTATACTCAACAACTTGCATGTCCTCGGCAACATTTATGCTTCCAGTATGTGCGCATATCCATTCTGCGCAGTACATTATATCATGTAGAAGAAGAAAAAAGGAAAAAAGAAAAAGAGAACTCTCTCAATTGTGGAAGAAAAAAAACATAATCGATCATATATTGCTCACTGTTGATTGTTCAGAGACTAATTATTTCAACATAGAGGAAGGCTAAAGCTGGTCAATCAAATGTCAATCCTAAAATGAGGAAAGAAAGAAAAAAAAAAGGCCACCTCTGCCCTAACATGCAACTTTACTGCGTGAACGGTGCTTTCATTAGACGTGTGAGTCTCCTCCCCTCACAGCTGCCTGTTATTCTGTGTGATGTTTAGTACCCAGCAGCCAGAGAGCTAAAGGTTAGTCCTTATGTGTCTAACCGAACATTTCCCGTAGTGTGCATGTGACTGCTCTGCCACACTCACCGCTTTATAGGGTTGGGAACAATGAATTACTTGTGAAGTAATAAAAAAAAAAAACCCACAGCAAATAAGCCACTCTGGTATTACTTTTTTTTTTTTTTAAATCACATGATTTAAAAGGAAAAATTGGCAAATGAATTTCAAACATGAAGGTTACAGAGTTAGAACTGAGTCTGGCAGAAATGTTGAAATAATAATAATAACTTATGTGTGCTGTTACGTTGTCAAATTGGCAATCAGAAATCAAAAGCCAGTGACATTTTGCAAAGTGACTTTTCCCAACCCTGCTGCTTTCTCAGCGGTCCGTTTGCCTCCTCTGTGCGCATGTCCCTTTAAGACAGAATAGCCCTAACAGGGTGTAAATGTGGCATGGCTTCTTTCTTTTTTTTACGGCTTATGTAGATTTGCAGTGCCCTTGTAAGCCATTTATTTATTTATTTTTTAAACTCTAAGCGGTCAGATAGTTTTATCCGACATAACCGTCCTGCTGGGCACGCTCGCCTTAAAGGCTCTCAGCAGTCTGCAGACACGGCTTGTGTGTCCATGTTGCATATAATCTTTGCATCGTCCTAAACTATGTCAAAAGATGCTGACATCACTTTCTAGCGGTGCCGAGTTGCTGATCTCGAGTCGCAGGTCTGAGACGGCTGGACTGAGCGGAAAGGTTGCTGGGTGTCTGACACAAAGATTGGGACATATTGTGGTGAACGTTACGTTTTCAAAAAGATGGGAAATAAAAACAATAAGTCTGAGTTTATCAAATGTGATACGAGTCTTACCACAGACCACTTAGGGTAAGATTTCGATTAATGTTAACTTTTCTTTTTGTTTGTGGAAGCCTGAAAACACAGCTTCTCTGCTCATTTCTCTCTCTGCATCGCTCCAAATTCGTTCCCATTCTCAAACACACGCACGACAGATTTTATACTGTGCACTTTGTCTTTTTCCCTTTAGTTTTGTAATGACTTCAACACTTTGTAATGTGAAAGGGGGGTGTCTTTTGTTTTGTTTTTCTCCTTTTTTGTGTGATTTGCCATGAAAACTAATCTCCGAGGTGGAGTTTTTGATACACCGGAGTTGTTTCAGCAGACACGAGGTTGCAATATATTGTAAATAGGCTCATGTGTTTTGACGGTGACGTAACAAGAGAGAGTTCAAGTCTGTGGTTCATGAAGGTTTTCTTAAAGGAGCCGCTGAAACGTGGCTCTCCGTGAGTCTGTCATGATGTACAGTTCGACTGAGCGTAGCTTCCTGTGTACATAGGTCCTTCAATCAAACCCTGAAAATGTAACTTTGCCTGCCTAACTTATATTTTACTGTCTTGCAACAAAGAGAAACCAAAACACAAACAAAAAATAATAATAATAAGAGAAGAGACAACTGATTCTGAATGTATCATGTCTGTTGCTCAAACCTACTTAAGGGACAAAGCACATACCCTGTTCCATGAAGTCCAGTGGTTTTTGAACCTGCAAACGTGCAAACATTTACATTGGGATTAGCCAACTCAAGCTTCTTGCACCCCCTTCTTTCAGCTGTTAATACAAAGTCAGATGAGATTTTTGTACTTCCAAAACCCGAAGTAGTCTAATCACAGGTGTGACGCTAAACCCCCAACTGCTAGCTACTCTTCCACGTTCATTTTTGGACCACCTTTTATTTGTGTACATGTGCGATGCAATTTTACGAGTTGCATATGAGGCGGCATATGGGCCGCGAGCACTAGGATTAGTCACAACCTTCATTCTCGCATATCATGTGCTCCCTTGATGGGTTTTAGCTTCCTTATGTACACTTTGATGATCAACACAATGTTGATGGACATACTTAGATGACTAAGACACTTAAACCTGTAATTGCTTCAGATTTTTGTTTTATTTTGTTCGACATTTTTATGCAGATAGAAAATAAAGCAGCTTTCAGCTACAGATTTTTATTTTATTTGTGGTTAAGCAGTGACTGGCAGAGGAATGTTCTTAACTAAAGTCAACAGAAGCCAGCAGATAACACTGAGTGCATAATGCATACCTGCAAAGCTCGTTTGTTCCTTCCATTTGAGGTTAGCCTGCACCTTTGTGTTGCTGCTGATATAACAGAGCCTCTTTGTGTTGCACCAAAACAGCACGAGTTGACCGAGCGTGGCGACGGGTGCTGACCGTGGAAATAGTGATTTTTTGTGTGTGAAAAGGCTCAGGGAGATGTGTTGTTTCAGAGAAATTCGAAATCTCCTCACTAAAGCGTAAAAAACTTTGATTATTCATGTGGATCTTCAGACTGTTCTTTCTGAGAGGGGGAAAAACGTCCCTCTGTGAAATCTGGCATTAAGACTGTTTGTGCTTATGTGGATTTACACTAATCGGCTCCTTCTTTTCCGCGCGCTTCTTGCGAAGAAACGCAATGAGTTGATCAAACTTTTCCTTTTCTTGTATGTTGACGATGGTGACGTTTGTGACAGGCAGCTTTGTTGCGTGCAATAACAGACTATATTTGTAACAAAAGTCCACATCTGATTAATCACTTTGCAAGCGCTGGCTTACAGTATGAGCCACACAAATATTCAGCTGCACATCCAAAGGAGTCAAATTTGCACCTTGTAGTGTTATTGTACAATTACATTTGGGGGTTTGGTTAGCACTAAATCGCAGGTGGATTTAAAACACTAAAAAGCTCACAAATTCAAGAAAGGTGCGAGTTAAGAAGCCTTGCATTTATTTCCCTGCTTACATCCTGTTAAATGTGTGCCAGCTCTTCACCCCTGACTCTTTCAGATGGATGGTACGAGAACAATAACTCAGCCGTGTGTCCGGCGCTCTGTGCCGTGCCCGCTGGGACGCCACACATGTTTACAGCGAGCAGAAAACATCTGTGACGCCAGCACCGGTAGGCCTTCTCTTACTGGATTCCCAGGTGCCCTCAGAGCGACAGATGAAACACATGTGCTGAAAAATATTGACGTCCTCACCGCCAACACAGAAGAAGGAAACAGGTCTTGCCACGTGATTCATCCTCTGTGCGGTGAAACAAGTTGGGGATAAGGTTATAAAGAAAGAAGAAAAAACAGAGAGAAAGATGTTCAGAAGCACATTGGAGATCTACAAGCCCCCACATCTAATAAAGCACATTTCATACCTTACCCAGATGCTGTTGTTTTGGTCCTACAGTGAGCCGATTATATTAGAGGTCAGACCCGGTGATGAAATCCCAGGTAACCTGTAGCTTCTGCTGTGTTGACTAAAATCCTAATACAAATGTAATAATGCAGTGGAGCAAAGCAACCCATGTCAGCACGAGCTGAGCACTCGTGCACCGACTACATTTACTGCATTTGTGTCAATAAAGAGCCTGAAATCCTTCAGCCTCCATCAGAGTGCTGAGAATGAGCCCAGCTCAGTGTTTCTCGTAAGGCTCGCCTCTGCAGCCAAATCCTCATGAAGGTTATTGCTGTGTTACAGACCACTGGGTGATATCTCTTTGTTACAATAAGGATGGCTTCCTGCTACTTAGCACAGCATGAAAATGTGCAACAATCTGCTGCTTAAAATATTCAGAAAGAAGAACTATACGCTGTTTGAAGTAGAAACATTTGATAATACTACAGTGCCCTGCAGTATCTAAGACATAAAATCATTTTTGTTCTTATTAATTTAGGGACCGTTTTTAAATATTTGTTTTACACAGACACCATATGGAAGTCAGAAACAAGAAGACAAGCTAAAATAATGTTGATTTGGATCTTTGCTGATAATTCGAACACTTTGTAGTTATTGCAGTGGGCTCGCCAAGACAAGGACAGGACAGCGTTTCACATGCACTTATTCCAATAGAATAACCTCCTTCGCACATTTCAAAAAGAGTCCATGCAGATCGTTTGCTTCAAGGACACATACAACCCTCATCCTCCTAATGTATGCTGTCTCCACTGTGCCAAGCCAGTTAAATCTCGACTCCTTTAATCTGACCCCACCTGCTACCATACAATAAATGGATGAAGTGGACTAAGCTACTGTGGACTTCCTTTTTATTGCTGTATTTTCACGTGTTTGGCTTTCAGGTTATGCAAGTGCATATATATATATATATATATATATATATATATATATATATATATATATATATATATATATATATATATATATATATATATATATATATATATATATATCAGAAACTCCCATATTAGTAGAAATGTATTACTTAGGAAAGTTGGGAGAGTGGAGGGGGAAATAAAGAGCTCCCGCTTGTCCTTAATTCCTCCCCCTCTGTTTGCACATCTGCTGAATCACATTAAACTCCCCACAGGCCGCTTCACAACAGAAGTCCTCGACATCATTTCAGCGAGCTGGAGCCCTTCAGCCTCTGTTTGCTGCCATGGGAATGCATCTGAAGTGTTTTTTATAACTGCTTAAAAAAAAAAAAACAAACACGCACACAACCATCTCTTTTACTTTTCCTGCTCTGAGTCAGCTTTTACAAGCTCTTCAATTACTTTACATTGTCACAAGGAAAAAAAGAGAAAAAAAAGGAAGCCAGGTGATCACAGGTTACCTTTATTTTACTAAAATACACGTTTCATGCAGGGTTTTTTTGTCACTTTCCACAACAGAAACACACCTAAACTAATGCCACCTCGGGGCTTCTTATTTTAAATGTTTTTTTCTTGTCTGCCGCACAACAACAGGCAAAGAGGGACATTAAAGTCACACGGTACAATATTCCGCATGTGCAAATTCCTAGTGGCTTCATAAATAGCGAGTCCTCATCTGATGTCACATGCCGTCATTAGCGAACCAATAGCGAGCCAGATGTATCTGGTCATAGCGACGCAGTTTACGCTGGGAAAAGAAAGTCATGCTCAATGCGCCGGAAATCAACAATAACGGAGTGCTGTATTGCTTTTGAAAATTAATGTCATAAAAAAATATGTGTGCGGTAAAAAGTAGCCTTAATCTATCACGTTTTAAAAACAAACAACCAAGAAAAACTTAGATGAAGTTGGTCAGCTGGATGCATCTTTTCCCTCCAGTTTTATTGCCACCTTTATGGCACCGACTGTGACCCTGCAGGGGGGGGGGGGGGAAAGCACTGACAGGCCACGTTCCAAACAGTGGAGAAGGCATACGTGAATCAGAGCACATGACGTGTAAAAAAGGAGAGACTGAGCATGGAGGAAACTCTTTCCAAGGCCTGCTATGATCTTCGTATGAAAATAAAAAGAGGTAGGCAAATTGTCTCTGCTGCTCAGAAAACACTGGCAGTTTAATAAGATGCAAACGGGGATGAAGTGCTTATCAAACATGCTACACGCAAAGCCAGTTTTTTTTCCCTAAGTGACAGTCCAGCACAGCATGCCTGAAACAAACCACCTAGCCTATTCAGAATAGTGTTCTTCCTTATGCAGCTTGTTGCATATTAATAATATTTAATCTTATAATAACTTTTTTTTCTTATGTAAACAAGGAGACAGCAAAACACACGACTCATGCATGCATTATCATCTCCAGAATGTGGAACAATAGTAAACACAGACGGATGTTACTGCACAGCATATTTAGTGGCTTTTTGTTTTGTTTTTCTCTCTATTTTTTTTTCCTTTTTTTGTTTTTAGGCTGTGGGGGAATGTCAGAGAGCTTCGTTTGCTAACACAGAAATAAAAGCGACCACAGTTAGACCGCTCAACGCTTTTCTTTCCTGCCGCCTGTCTGCATGACATCATTAAGGGAGAACGACACGAAGGCAATCTGCTCGAGTTCACTCTCTTTCCCGCACTCCATCAGGCACGAAAACTGATCCTTGTCCCCGTTGTAAGCCAGGTCCGAGTAGCCGCTGGGCCCCCTGTGGATGATCCTGGGTCTGTCCCATCCGGATGAGTGCAGGGGGGATCGGTTCAAATACACACCCATGTCCCTTCTTCTGGACTTGCTCGTCGGGTGCATGAAGAGGAGCCAGGTTTGCGTGTCTGGTGACAGGAGCGACGTGCCGCAGGCTTTGCTTTCCGCGTCGTCGTTTGGGACAAATTCCGGCGCGGGAAAGCCGATGATGCTTCCCTGACATCCGTAGCGCGTTTCCACCAGCTCCGGGGCCATGTGGGGCTTGTCGAAGTAGACGCCGCTGTTTTCACTGAGAGCCTCACACCTGTGGCCCCCGGCATTACGAGCATTGCAGTAGAGGTGGCTCCTGCCCTCGTGGTCTATGATCTCGGCCATTTCACATTCGCACGACTTCTTCCGCAGCATCTTACCTATGTGCCACGTCTGTCCAAAGTCCTCGCTATATACTGACAGTGCACGTGGGTAGACTGTGCAAGGGATGGGGAAGGAGCAGCATCTGTAAGGAATGTAGTAGGCGTACGCAGGGATGATCAGTCGGCCGTTCTCAAGCTGAACACCGTGGCCGGGGCCCACGGCGAATGTGGCCCACTTGTGAATGGCCTCGCCGATCACGCTGTCAGTTAAGTCTGTCACTTGGCTCCAAGTCTGGCCGTCGTCTCGGCTGCTGACGTAGCAAAGACGAGTCTTGTTCTTACCTGTCAGGATCTGCTTCGCTTCCGTGGTTGTGCCCCACACACAGATGAAAAACAAATAGAGCGTTTTGGTGTTTTTTTCATACACCGGGCAAGGATTCATAGTGCGGTGGTTTGGCAGGCACACCGAAGACAGCTCCTGACTGGACGACCACTGGAAAAAAAAACAAAATCCCAGAAACATGACAAAGGCAACATTTGAAAAGAGGACAACAAATCATGTTAACTTCAACTATGAAAATCAAAGTGATCATGTGGCAATGGTAACCTGCATGGATCCATCCTCTTTCAGGGTGCCTCTCCTCATAACGAAAATTTTGGCGTCATTGTCACAGGGTGAGGATCTCTTCTCTGCAAAGGCGAGGAAGGTGTGACAGTGCCTCAGATAGACGAGAGCAGGGATTCTGTATGTTATCCCACTTGGCTCCCTTTCAAACAAAGTTGTTTTAGGAGGTTCTTCTCCGCTGTCTCCCTTCGACGACGTGTTTCCCATGGTGGATCAGAGCTCCTGTGAGCAATAAAATGTCCTAAAATGCATGACAGAGCCTCAGCTTCTTTTATAGTCTTGTTATAACAACCTTCAAAGCACAGACTCGGTGAAGAGTTCACACTCCAGCAGCTCCCTATAAACACAGACCGCTGCATTGCCACAAACAGCTCGCACCGTGCATGCACAGCAAAGCCCTTACCTTCACTGATCGCTCTTCACAGGTCCCACTCGTGATCTTTGTCTGAACATCATACCGTCTATAATCGCACGCGAAACCAGAGACCTCTGATGTTCACGACACTGATGCTGTTGGTTCATCAGAAACGAAGCCGTACCTGAGACCGAGAGAGACTTTTACGCTCCCTTCCGCGTTCGCTTCTCAGCTAAACTAAACGTCGACTTTATGCAAATGAATATATCCACCTTCGTATTTGATTGTGTTTTTCTTACTAGCACTACCGCAATAATGACTACATATCAGTTATGGCTGTCACTACCTACGCCGCTCTAAAACGGCCTTCCCCCGCAGGGACGCCCTACACAGAAGCTAGCTAACTAGCCGGTTTAAACAAACACAGGTCAGGCTTAAAATCTTCCGAGAGTAATTATTTGCCAAACAATACACAAAATAAAGCATTTCCTGGTTGTAAACGTGCTTTTTTAATGTCTTTGAATGCCTCAGGTTGGCCCGGCGGAGTATTATCTTGCCATTTTAGTTAATCTTTGAACACCTAAACTCACCGGTCTCTTCCGCCTTTAGCTTAGAAAAGAAATGTTACTGCCCCCTGCTGGACGGGAGAAGCGGTACTCGTCTTACGTGCTGTTGCTAAGATACAGAGAGCTACACTGAAGCTCGGGATCAAACACATTGTAGCAGTTTTTTGACATAGTGTGGTGATAAATGGATTTGGCTGCAGTCAGGATGACTTCAGAGTCCTACACCGCTGACGCAGGGCGGAGCTATCCTGTAAATTGTTTCCCTGCCGGGACTTCACACCACAGAAGACGAGACGGTATGTTGAAATAAAGCAAGGTTGTAACTAGCTTATATTAATGAAATAAATATAGTGAAAACGAACAGCACCAAAACCAAGTTAGCTGGTTACTCTAATGTTGTAAATGCTGTAATGTGAGCTACTGCTATGTACAGTACAAAGTAAATATTATTTATCAAAAGGGGCCCAGAAGTTCAAGCAGTACCAAAGGGCACTTTTATGAATGGAATTTGGGCCATACCCTAAATAATATTTGTGCTTGGTCTACTGAGCTGTCTACACTGTATTAAACTGTATGTGTCTGTCTGTATACAGGTGTATGAATGGAGGGTTTAGTTGAGAGAAATCATAGTTGGCAAAAATCATAGTTTAATTTTGAACATACATGCCCACATATCCGTAATCAGACCAGCCCATCTGGAATCAACAATTATGCCACTTAAATCACCTTTCTGATCCTCAGTTTAAACTTCAGCAGGTCATCTTGACATGTCTAAGCCAAAATATACTGGGTTGTTGCCATGTCACTGGTTCATAAGATATTTGCATTAGTGAGCAGATGCACTGCTCAGTGAGAAAAGAACTGACAGATCCAGAATGAAGAGACTAACCAATAATGAAGAGTGTTTACCTGTGTGAAAACACCTGCTGGCGTGGTTTTAGTCATCCATCTTTGCTTTTATAGGTGCTGGGCACTGGCTTGCAGCTTACAGGGAGGCAGAGGAGCAAAAATACAGGCATCAACGTAGGAGAACAAAAGCAGCTTATAAAAAATGTGAGAGCGAGCTGGCTGATACTTCTCATGGAGTCACATTAGACAGAGCTTTCCTGGTATGAACCTTGAATTCAACACACAAACGCTTATCTGACAAAAGTTAGAAAAACAGTGATTTTTTATTTATTTTCTTTTTCAGCTCCAGTTGCATCATGTTGACAGACCCTCTGAGCTCTGTTCTCTGGACATCAGCGAGCAGAAACTAAGCTCTGTAAGAGCCACCTTTTCCTACTTTTACTTACCTTTATCAGCCTGTTGGTTAAAATCATTTGTGATTAGTTCCTTTATACTGGGGGTCACAGGTCAAACCAGAAGAACTCGAGGTGTTTGATAACGTGGCTTACATCAACGCATCTATTAACTCCCTCTCTCTAGGTGAATATGCATGTATACATTATCCTGCAGATTTCATTCTAGCATCGCTGTGTGTGCCTCTTTCATGAAGTCATATCAGAGGCTGTCCATTGTTTTTGCTGCAGGATCTTTCAGTAGTTTTGTGTCTCTAAGAGAACTCAACCTGTCATTAAATGAGGTTAGCGACTTGATGTTTGATGCTGCTGCCTTCCCTCTTCTCGAGGTAAGATGACTCGGCGGTGCTTTTTAACTGTGAATGTGCAAAAGAGATGCTGACATTCAGAGGAAGAGTTAAATGTGTGCCATTTTTCTTCTTCTTCTTCTCTCCTTCTTTTGAATGTGGTTAAGTTCACCCGAACAGTGCATTTTAATCCTCGCAGGTTCTGGATTTGTCCTACAACTGCTTATCACCTGATGCTATTGATTCTCTCGGTCGGCTCCCACGTCTTAAGGTCCTTCATCTAACTGCAAATCAGCTTCAGCGTCTCCCTCCTAATCTGGGCTCCTCACACCAAGACCCCACTCAGCTGTAAGTGCCTGAAATAGCAATCTATTTTTTACCACGTTTCATCCACGATCAAGAGACGTTAGCCGTCCATCAGTTCAGATGATGAATTTGCTCGTTTTTCCTGCCCACTTTGATGTACGTTTATACTGAAAAGCTTCAAATGAATAAACTTCAGAAGTATGTGCACATTGGTACTGGGCAAAAACAGAATTTGCGAGTGTAGTCTTGGTCTTCTATCCCCACCTCACACACACACAGACACACATACACACACAGTTCTGCCCTGCTTTGTGTTAAATGACTGACAACAAAACAAACTTTAGGTATAAAAAGCTGCCTGATTTACAAATTTACAAATCCAATAGTGGTAGTCATTAAACTGGCTGAATCCAGCTCCCATAAATAATTAGTAAAATATTCCAAGATGAAATAATTTATGGCTATCTTTTAAAATCTGTGTTAACTCAGCATGTTTTAAGTGTTATGATTATCATGATCCATGAAGTTATCCAGTACCTTGGTTATGATTTCATGACACATTTCATTCCTGAAACATTCACAAATGTAGTTTTCAAACCCACCAAAAGGGGGAGCACAAATGCTCCAAATTCACACTTCTGATCCGGTAAACCTGCACTCACAGGCCACTTTGTTAGGTACACCTTGCTAGTACCAGTTTGGACAGTGTTTTGACTACAGAACTGCCTTAAAGCTCCATGGTACAGATGGAGATGGAGACAGGGCATATCCTGTTGGAGACAGCCACCACAAGATGGGTACTGTGGTCATAAAGGGATGAAAATGCTCTGCAGCAATACTCAAGTAGGCTGTGACATTTAGACTAAGGTAGTGTGCCAAGAAAATGTCCCATTACACCACCTGCAGTTGCCTGAACCACTGATACAAGGCAGGTTGGATCAATGCTTTCATGTTTTTTCCAGTCTTCTATTGTCCAGTTTTGGTGAACTTGTTTAACTTACAGCCCTTTTTTCCTGCTCTTAGCTCACAGGAGCTTGGTTGTAAAGAGTGGATATTTGAGTTGCCCTTGCCTTCTTATCAGCTCGAAGCAGTCTGGATATTCTCCTTTGACCTCCACCATCAACAGCACTTTCTCCCAGAGACCTGCCAGTCAAGGGATGTTTTCTCTCTTTGAGGTCAACCTCTGTAAACATTCTGATGCTCGTATTGAACTTCAGCAGGTTGTCTTGACCATGACCACATGGCTAGAGGCAGCAAGCTGCTGCCCTGTGATTGGCTGATTTGTGTAAATGAGGGGTTGAATGGTTTACCAAAGTCACTGATGAAAATAGATACATAAAATCTTATTTCACTTTAATTGTATCATCACACACATTTAGCATTTCTTCGTTTACGTGTAGGCCGGCTAAAGATGAAGACACATGCTTTCAAGCTCTAGAAGTCCTGATGCTTGATGATAATGAACTGACCTCTGGAGTCTTCAGCAGCCTTAAAAACCTAACGAGGTCTGTAAGTTTTCCTGTAAAGACTTTTTGCATACAAAATATTCATTATAAATGCACTTTTAAAAAGTCTGCATGCATATTGCCAGCCTTTGTGCGTCACAGTGCAAGTGAGAAATTGCACTTTTAAATAAAAGTGTTTCTTAACATGGACTCCTTTATCACAAGGCACAGCAAATTAGTGGAAACGCTCATTAAGCATTTTTAATTGTTGATTACAGGCTAAAGCATTTAAGCCTACAGGGGAACTGCATTTCTGAAATACCGTTCATGCAACTGGTGGGTTTTTCCAAACCTGTGCAGACTGCCACTGAAGAAGAGGAGGAAGAGGGTAAATACTCGGCATCAGCTTTGTGTAATTCACATGTGTGTCCAAAATTTCCTTTAAAAATATCTCTCCCGATCCAGCACTCGCTCACTCGGAGCCTTCCGATCAGTATTTGACAAGAATCTCAGAGGTAATTCGTCCATGATCTTTTAGATGTGTCATCACTGTAGCTCGGTGTTATTCTCCCATTAAACTTGTGTGTCTCGTGGTCACTCTAGATCTTTCGCAAACACAACTGGGAGCAGAACCGCAAAGAATCCAGTTTACCTCTTCCAGCGCTGCAGTACCTCAACCTAGCTGACAACAAGGTGTGCTGCTGCTTTTTATAAATAAATCCACTATTTTTGGGAAATGAGGTAGCGTGACACACCGGTGGTTTCTCATCAGGTTGCTAAGGAGGAAGCACTGATGGCTGCCACTCTTTTCCCAAAGCTTCGTGAAATTGATATTCAGTTCAACCCCATAACCACGCGGAGGAGAGGTAATATTCCTCCTGTAAAGAATCATTTTAAAATAGGTGTTCGGGGCTTCAGAAACAACCTCATCATGTCTTTGTTTAAATACAGGAGATCCTCCCTTGCTGGCCTACATGCAGGAGAGACTTGGAATAACAATAAAGCAGAAGAAAACACCGGAGGTTGTGAAGCGCCCGCTGAAAGTGTCCACTGAACCAAAATGGAAGGTTGGACTTTTTTGTGTTTGATCACGATCCGTTGAATTTTGCTGTATCAATGTCCAGGCTGGAGTCTTAGGTTTAGTGATTTTGCAGAAAGGACGTGTGATTGACTCCAAGGTGGTCATATTTTTGGTAGCGTTTGCCTCTAAACTTGATCGTTTTTTATGAATTCTGATAAAACTCTGTAAGGGCGTAGAGTGGGGTCATGCTAACAATCCATTAAAAGTGGATTTGCATGCACTAAGGTCTTCAAGGCCAACTTAATGATTGATTGCTCAGAAATGGATAAAAATAAGTCTGGTGTGTGTTATCAAGCTTTTTGCTTTTGTATTAATCACTGTAAAGTTCCATTTCAGTGAATGAATCATTATGTTTTCAATGTTTTCATATTGGAGGTGGATGAAAAAATACCAAAGGTGTCAAAGAAGCTAATACTGCTGAATCCACAAAGCCAGGCTGGCAAAAATGAAGGCAAAAACAGCAGAAACCACACCTTCCATGAAAAAAGAAAACCCTTCTTTCTTACTCAGGTATGTTCTTCAGTAGTTTTCCTCATTGGGATATAAAAATCCATCATTTTACCAAGTTTTTTAAATGTTAGTTAATGCCGCAGCATTTTAACGTAGTCAGTGTTATTTCATGCTCAGGCAGCAGATGGACCTGAGTTTGAATTTGGTCTTCTTCCTGAAGACAAAGAAACTGCAGACAGCAAGGAGAGAAAGCAGTTTGATTTCTTGATGGATGTCGAACCGAACCCTCGTGTGCTCAAGCTCAATGGTGAGGAAGGAGGAATGTATTTTCATCTGCAGCCATTTCGTTTTTTTGTCAATTGTTTCAAAGCCAGTAAAGTTTGGCTATACAGCGGGACCGTGGAGAATACTGATGCTTTCTTTCTCTCTTCCTTTCTTTGTGCAGGAATTCAAACAGCTGTTCGGATGCTGGAGCACACACTGAAGAATCTCCATGTTTACAGGGACTCGAAACCAAAGCTCGACAGCATCCAGACGCCGTACAGGGAGCGAGAGAAAAGGGTTTGATGTTTAGCCACGCAAACTTCATTTGCAGGCTCGTAAATTGCAATAAACCGAGCGACTTTAACTACGTTTTTATTAATTACTGCACACAGATTAAGGAGCTGCCACCTCTGAAACCTGTGAAGCAGCTGACTGAAAGGGTAGAGGACATGATCAAAGAAATCAGAGAGAGTAAAACAGTAAAAGTGGTCCCTTTAGGTATGCACATTTCCTACTTATACGCAGTGAATGTCAACATATTTCCCCTGTAAAGCCCTCTTTCTTTAAATAACACTCTGTTTTCTGTCCAGCCACTACCCTACAAAGCAGAGGTGTCAGTAAGCAAGAATATAAGGAAGCTCTCTCGCTGATGAGGGACATGAAAAGAACATATAAGATGGTCCACGCGAAAACAATGGAGCAAGAAGCCGCCATCAAGTCTGACAGAGACTCTGACCAAATCTGAGTTGAATCTCCATCTGTTTAACAGTCACATCCAAATAATTAGCCGAGCAGATTTTCTTTGGCTTGAAATGTTTTCTTTGTATTACTGTGAGTAGAAATAAGTAAATCGAGCAATGTTTTCCTCGACTATCAGCTCTAGAGTTGAAGTGCAGAGTTCACAAAGCTGTAGCAGATGCAAGTGTGTCTAATTGTAACTAAAAAAGTGTGCCACTGTCTGCTCCCCGTAAGCCTGACAGTTCTGAGCAGCTGTGCCGCCACGGCTGTGACCAGAATCCATCCAGGATGAATGCATTGTATTCATTAGGAGTTTGTCAGTAGAGCTCATTGCAAAAACAGAAAGTAGAGAGAGCTTTTTCTCTCTTTTTGTTTTGTTTTGGGTGAGGAGAGGTGTTTTAGACTGTTTGTGCACATTTATATGCAAACACCCTGTTCTGTTGAAGGAACACTGGGGTAGATTAACAGTGCAACAAAGTCCACATCAAGCCCTGCTGTATTTGAAAATGTTGTACACCCTCTAATGGTTCCCAATCAGCTATTCTCCATGGGTATTGTGCATCACCCTCTCACTCACCTTTTATATGGTAAATGGCCTGTATTTATATAGCGCTTTACTAGTCCCTAAGGACCCCAAAGCGCTTTACATATCCAGTCATCCACCCATTCACACACACATTCACACATATATGAGATTTTCAAAAATGATTATGTGGCTGATTATTATCTTTTCGTAACTTTGAACAGACTTCTGCAGTGCAGAATGATTTAGGTTTCGATGCCAATGTGCGGTATTACTACAAGTTGAGAGTGGTAGTTGTTTGTTTTCGTTGCTCATTCCCTTTTTGATTTCATGGTCTTGTCCATCATATGATTTTGATTATTTGTCTCGAGTGCAGCGTGCAGATGTGGAATGCATGTTCAGCCCCTGTGGAATAAATCACTTGGCACTCTGAAGATACTGGGTGCAGGGATTCTGGGTTTTTACATTCATGTCGGGACATTTTTCTGCTCCTGTATGGATTGAATCATAAAACATTTATGCATTTCTTACGCTAAACAAAAAAGCGTGCTCTGGCAGGGGGTTCGGTTTAAGACGGGACCCAGATTCAACATGCGAGGAGGTTGTAAGGAAAAAGGTGATAAACTTTTATGGAACGAGCCGAGGAACAGCTGAGGTGTTGATCTCGGGAGGGGAATACACAGAAGAGACGAAGAACAGGCAGAATGGGCCTAATGCAGCACAAACAATGGATCAGAGTCACCTGATCCAGCCATAGAAGGAAATTTTGAAGCCTAATGTTAGAACAGAGAGAGTCTGCCTTCCAAACCCAAACCTGGAGCCTGGTTCTGCCTCTCATTATGCTCCCGGAAACAGTGGGAACCACAAGTAAGATGTACTCTGAGGGTTAACATGCTGCTCCAGGATCTTTAGGATAAAAGCAGCTTGGTTATAATTTAATTCTGCATTTCACTGTCTTTTTCAGTTTGATCAAAAATGTAAACACAACAGAAGATAGTATGTCTGTGAAGGTTCTCAGTCATCCAGGTCATCGTAGTCAAAGGAGCTTGCAAAGAAAAGCGTCTGGACTTCTTTAAGTTACTTGAAGACGTTTCACCTCTCATCCGAGAAGCTTCTTCAGATCTAAGGTCAAATGGTGGAGAGTCCCAGATATAAACCTAGTGGGAGTTTCCCCCCACAGAGGGACAAAAGGACCCCCTGATGGTCCTCTAATCGCCTGAGCCAAGGTGTGAAATTGGGTGTGGGTCCCAATCAGCCAGAGTTTCGGGTGAGTTCATTGTGAAACCTGGCCCCACCTTATCATGCGAATTCCTGAGATCAGATGGCCCAGGATGTGAGTGGGCGTTAAGGCGTCTGGGAAGGGATCTCAAAACTGGATTATAGATGGCAGAGAGTTGGTGTCGTAAACCACCGCCTCTGTTCAAAGATGGTCGCTCACAGTGGACATAGATGGCTTCTTTCACTCCTCTTTCAAACCATCTGTCCTCTCTGTCCAAAATGTGAACATTGGCATCCTTGAAAGAGTGTCCTTTATCCTTAAGATGCAGATGGACTGCTGAGTCTTGTCCCGTGGAGGTGGCTCTTCTGTGTTGTGCCATGCGCTTGTGAAGTGGCTGCTTGGTCTCTCCAATGTAGAGGTCTGGGCATTCCTCGCTGCACTGTACAGCATACACCACATTGTTAAGTCTGTGTTTTGGCGTTTTGTCTTTCGGGTGAACCAGTTTTTGTCTGAGCGTGTTGCTGGGTCTGAAATGCACCGGGATGTCATGCTTGGAGAAAACCCTCCTGAGTTTTTCTGATACACCGGCTACATAGGGGATGACAATGTTGTTGCGTCTGTCCTTCTTATCCTCCCTCGCTGGTGGAAGCTTCTCGGATGAGAGGTGAAACGTCTTCAAGTAACTTAAAGAAGTCCAGACGCTTTTCTTTGCAAGCTCCTTTGACAACAGAAGATAGTGCTTAGTTATTGAAACCGGGGTGTCTGCATGATTGGGCGTGCGCTGCTTTAACATGGTGTTGTGGTTGTGTTGTATAACTACTGTGAATTTCTGAAACCTTGCCCCCGGGAAACATGCCTAATAATAAAAACAGTGAAAAAAATTACCATAGCAATGGAGTGCATGCAGAAGGAACTCTTTTAGTTTTGTGTGTGGAAGAGTCAGCATTGGGTTCCAGTGATATGTTTTAATGAAATCAATCACTGAGCTCTAGCATGAGAATCGCTGTCATTGTGGTGTCACACAAATCTTAGCGATAAACAACTTTCAGCATTGTAATTAGTTTAAAGCAGTGTTCTATTATTTTTTCACTAAAAAGTTAGTCTTGATGGATGAACAGTTTGACACAGTGAAAACAATCGGTACAGTGCTGCTCAGTGCTATCAGGCAAACACCTGGTCTCCAGTCTGATGGCCTTGTTCAGGTCTTTTCATCCTTAACTATATTTTTGCTGGTAATGAGGAGCCTGTGCCAAATGGCAGAGACACCCTTCTACAGAAATACTCTTTTCCAGTCCAGTGGAGCTCAGCTCCACACAGCCGAGCTTGTCTGAGCTGCAGCGATATTCCACAGTATTGGACACAACAGCTGCTGAAAATCCTCGATGCTAAATAGATTATAAATGATCAGATTGTTTTCATTATTGACTCTCAAATTGCACTTTTACTCCCTATCCAGGCTTGGGTGTGACTTCATTAAAGTGCCCTGAGACTTGTTGTTGCTTTCACTAACATTATGGATTTTGTTCTGCAGCCAGGAAGTCCTAGCATGAACTTATTTTGTTTGACCAGATTGCTGTTACAAAGTAATTTAGAAATGATAATGATTAGTACTTGCAGTCCAGTGCTGTCATGTTGTAATTCTTTAATGCTGGAAGAAAAATAGACATGTACTCTTGTGCAAGAGGTTTGTTACACATGTTAGTTTTCCACATTTTTGGGAATAATCAGTCCCTCTGATGGCTGTCTATTCCAAGTACACTCTAGGCGTTTACTGACCTCATCACAAACTTGGAGATCTCTCCAAGAACTCTTCACGAGATTGTGAAAAAATAACTCAGATGCACTTAGTTGGTAAACCTTCCACTTTTTTCACCAGCTCTTTTGGGACATACACCTTCCTTTTCTTTGTTTGTGTTTGTGCCAACATGTGCAAATTTTAGATTATGTAATTAATAAAGCAGATGAATCTGATCATTTCTTTTCCCGCATTACCGTTGTGCAGGCGATGAATCCTGGCTTCATGCTGTTACCTCAGGCTCCTTCTGCAATTCTAAAAGAATCTGTTATCAGGAAAAAGTCAGAAGGATAACTACCAAAGCAACTACAAATTCCCCTTTGAGTCTGATCAGTCGATGAGTAATTAATCACAGCCAGTTGTGCTTGAATCTGCCAACACAGTTTCAGTGTGAGCAGTTGCTTTATATAGACATAAACAGTACCCCAAAATACCCCAAGAATGCAGTACAAAGGGATGTTTTATACTAACAGATGTTTTTATATTTATCAGCTATGTCAATAAATAATGACAGATGCAGGACACAAAGCTGTAAAGGCCCTGTGGTACGAATGGCTTCAAAACCTCTGGATCCTACACTTCCCAAAATGCAATTTACCCAGTTTGCACTTAAACCCCACATTCCCAGCATAAATAACCTCGATGACATCAATGTGATATCATGAGCATTATTTTTTGTTGTCATATATAATTGATTTACTTGTAGACGCCTCATGGGGGTGCTTAAAAGAGGACCTCTTATGCTTCTCTTTATTTTCTACCACATATGCAGCCACATGAAAAACAAAGTACTCTCACATCTGGTGAAAAGCAAACACAGCAAGTCAGCACAAACACCTCATACTAACTGTCAAACACAGTGGCGGAGGACTGAAAATTTGGGCTTGTTTTGCAGCCACAGGACCTGGGCATCTTGCAGTCATTGAGTCAACCGCGAGCTCTTCTGTATACCAGAGCATTCGAGGGTCAAACGTGAGGCGATCTGTTATCTGTCAACAACTAAAACTTGACTCAGACTGCAACAGGACAAAAATCTCAAGCACAGCAGCAACTCTACAAAGGAAACGAAAGAAAAGAACCAAGATGTTGCAATAGTCGAATCAAAGCTCAGACCTCAACCTGACTAAAATGCTGTGGCAGGACCTTAAGAAAGCTGTGCATAAATAAACACCCACAAAGAAAAGTGGTACAAATGACTCTAAAACGATGTGAGGAACTGATAAAATTGCATGGAAAACAATTCCTTTTAGTTATTGCTAAAGGCTACAGGCTACTGAATAACTGGCTGTAGGCCTACTTTGTTTTTCCCACAGAGCGCCTTCTTTTTCACTTAGTTTGTGACAAATAAATATTGATTCATATTGATGTTCATCTGAGATTTTCTTTAATTAATTTTAGAACCTATAACATGTAGAGTTTTGGGAATGTCTACACCTTCTGTTTTTTGCACAACAGTAAATAGACGCCAGAGCAGTCTAGATGCTTGGACTTTTAGTTCTGCATGATAGTATACCTATATATTAGGGGTGCAACGATACACAAAATTCACGGTTCGGTTCGATATTTTTTCGATACAGAAAAAAATGTTCATGCCTTTTTAATTTGTCATTTATTAAATTTTCACGGCACATTCCGCACCACATCTCTGTGCGTTCATCATTTGTTTGAAGCCAGCTCACTTCCTGCAACTACTTTTCCGAAAATACGTGCTTCTTTTGTGGTTCGGACTCCTGACATTTCTTTGGAGGTGGAGGAACATCACAGTAATTGCTTAAAGGAGCTTCTTCGACATCTTTAAGAGTTCTAAACAAATGTCGGTCCTCCTCCAGAAAATCTTATGTACGCAAATGTAACGGAGGCGGAAGGCTGATTCTACTTCCACAGTGGTTTTGTGCGAAGGAAGGAAACCTTCCTCCAGACGGATTGAGCAGTGGAGCCGCCAAGGGAAAACCCGGCGGCGTCTCGCCACCCTATCAATGTTTCTGTTCCGGTTTCCCGAATGGGCAGAGCTCTCAACTCTGCCACCGCTTTCCTGTGGCAAACCAAGCAGCACCAGCCCGTCTGGGCTTGTGGCCGCCGCCACCGCCTGATACCGTTCACTCTCCCAGTCCTCACTCCACCATCAGTGTCTTCTCTCTCGTCTCCCATCACTCTTATTGGCCTCCGGGACCTCACAGGTGTGTTGGGTTCATAATCAAGGAGGGGCGGAGACTTTCCAGGACAAGTCACCGATGAATACCATAAAACATGCAATAAAACCCATAAGAATACAACACTATACAATATTAAAGAAAGTAAAACACAACCAAACATGCACAATAAAAATATCTTAGGTAACTTGTCCCTCTCCACCCCGTGACATCCCCCCACACTAAAATATTAGCAGTCCCTGCTAAGGCCCAACTTGCGGTCCTGCAACCTTCTTGGAGTCTGGTTTCTTTCTTTTTTGTTCGGCCCCCAAGGAAAAATACAAAGTGCGCCATTCTGTCCAGTTCCACAACAAGCGAACCATTTCGCATTCCATAGCATAGCTACCCGGAAACCATTAGGTCCTAAGCTGCACCTCGCTGCCACTGTGGGGATACTTCCAGGCCTAACCTGGGCTTCATGCTTCATCCCAAGCACTGCTGCCTAGCAGCAACCCATAACCCCACTTCCCGCAACCCTGCAGCTGACCTCCCATGGCAACCTCGGTCGAAAGTTCCTCATTTACTCTTCTTGTGGGCAACACTCATACCTGCGCACATTATCCATACCCATCTGCTCAGGGGTCCTTGGCTTTGGCTCCAACAATCCATCCTTCTTCTTTTGTCTAACCCTTTAAACTTCAAAAATACCGGGGCACCAGAATACACATACATCATCAAAGTTGCTATTCCCTCAGCTACCCCAACTGCTCTTGACCGGATTCTGTCGACGACGCCAATTATGTAACGGAGGCGGAAGGCTGATTCTACTTCCACAGTGGTTTTGTGCGAAGGAAGGAAACCTTCCTCCAGACGGATTGAGCAGTGGAGCCGCCAAGGGAAAACCCGGCGGCGTCTCGCCACCCTATCAATGTTTCTGTTCCGGTTTCCCGAATGGGCAGAGCTCTCAACTCTGCCACCGCTTTCCTGTGGCAAACCAAGCGGCACCAGCCCGTCTGGGCTTGTGGCCGCCGCCACCGCCTGATACCGTTCACTCTCCCAGTCCTCACTCCACCATCAGTGTCTTCTCTCTCGTCTCCCATCACTCTTATTGGCCTCCGGGACCTCACAGGTGTGTTGGGTTCATAATCAAGGAGGGGCGGAGACTTTCCAGGACAAGTCACCGATGAATACCATAAAACATGCAATAAAACCCATAAGAATACAACACTATACAATATTAAAGAAAGTAAAACACAACCAAACATGCACAATAAAAATATCTTAGGTAACTTGTCCCTCTCCACCCCGTGACACAAACACGCATTGCAACTTCTTATCTTGTGCGCGTTTTTTATTTTGACAGCGAATGCGCACCTGCGGACCACTTATGTGCACCCCTGGTTATTTAGCTCGTCATATTGCAGCCACAGAAATTATTTTGTCCATGAAACCATAAAGCTGCACTTTCTTTTTGCCTTATAGTCTGATTTGTCATAACTTTTCCGTTTTGTGGTAAGCTTTTCTTTGGCTGTCACTTCTTCACCCTGACCTGTCTTATTTGGCTCAGCAGAACTAAAATATATATCCTGCTGCTTTTACACACACACACACACACACACACACACACACACACACACACACACACACACACACACACACACACACACACACATAACGGTCAGCGATTCTCTGCGCGATCAACCTCTCACATGTTTAAGCTTGCTGCGGGAGATTTCACTTGTCATGTTTGCATAGTAAGCTAACGATTAATAAGACGATGTCAGAGGAATTGGTGCGCAAATTATCATCACTCACAGATCAGTGCTGTCGCTCTCTATACACAGTTCGCACGATTGCAAAGTGAAAGCAAAAAACAAGCACAAATTCAAACGCGATTTCAATATGTCACATATTGACAGTGGCTCACCGATGCCAATGACATAATTACCCAGCTACATTTCCGAAAGAATGCAAAAGCATTGACATATATTTTTCCTTCCTACGATAAGCCGATGGGCAGGGCGGAGATAGATTTTGGTAGCCCGACTGGAAAAATCGCTAGCCCCGGGACGTTGGGCAGGCGATTTTGCGAGCCCTGTATCTGATTGAGGAATCACTCATCTTTGGAAAAGAGAGTTTATTACAGAGAAATAGCTCTTTCCAAAATAAAAGCTATACTATACGCTTCTTCTGGGCTATATTCTCAGCAGCATATTAAACATATCAGGTCCCCATAAGGAGAATCATGTGCTAACGGCTGTCTAAACAACTCGGGTAAAGTTTGTAGCATGCGTGCTTGTTGTTTTTGTCTGCTTCCACTTGTCTTTGCACTAGGATGATGTCGGAGTAAATGTGCAGTCATATTCGTTGCGTTCCCACTAGTGCTGTCAGCGTAAATCTCGTTGAAATGACATTAACGCCACAACACGGCAAATCTCCGTTAACGAGCTACCGCGGATCGCCCGTGCGTGGGGCTGGACGGCCAACACGTTAACAAGCTAACTGCGCTAACACACTAGTTCCCACCCATGTAATTAAGCATTGCGTGGCACATCCAACATACTGTTTTACTTTAGTCCATGACGCGCTTACCTTCAGGGTCATACGTCACATGAAAACCAAAATAATTCCAAACGCCAGATCTGAATGAAGGTGGGGGAGGCTCAATTTGCCATGTTGCAAGGAGAGCTTAACTTCTGTCTCGCTAGCTTGCCCTGCGCTCTTCCTTCTGACGATGCTGTCTGTGTTGAGCGCTCAGTGGATCTGCGCTCGACAGTGCAGCCTAGGCGGAGTAGTCGAACGCAGATTCACTGAGCGCTCAACACAGACAGCATCGTCAGAAGGAAAGTTGATAAAATAAATTACAAATTTTGTATTGTTCGATACATATGCGTACCGAACCGAAAGCACTGTATCAAACGGTTCAATATCGATACGAATATCGTTGCACCCCTAATATATATATATATATATATATATATATATATATATATATATATATATATATATATATATATATAGATGAAGGTATACCTTCATCTCTATGTTAAAGTCCCTCCTACATGCTGTTTAAGCTCTCTTTAAAAGTGGAAGCCAGGCATGAAGCTAGCTTAAAAGGGAGGGTGGTCTCAAAAGCCAGTTTCACACAGTGGTTTGAGTGAGATGCTGCCCTAAGGCCCAGAACAAACTAAAAACCATTATTCAGCACTGTGACTCATGCAACACTCCTATAGCAGGGTCCAACTTTATAAATAAGGAGCTGGAAAACATATGTCTATGTTCAAGACTGGAGACATAGTCCACATAGCTTATTGTAATACACACAAAGCTAGTTTTACTTTAGATTGCAGACCAAAGCCAATAGAGAACCCTGTTTCTCTCTGTTTTCATTGGATTTTTCCTCACATTAACATTAACCGCAGAATAAACACATAAAAGCGACTTCTTCTGTAACCTCTTTGATGTTACGATGAAAAACTGATGAGTTGAGTTAATAACTGAAAACACATTTCATCCGCGCTCTTGGTGATATAACAGAGTCTGGCAGGGGAGTCGGATACTCTGTCCAAACGCAAAAAGAAAAATAACAAAAGACATGGCGAAGAAAGGCGCTGATGTCTTAGGCACGGCACATCTGTTTACATATTTATACGTCTCTTTTCTGTACGTCTCAACGCGGCACAGCTTCACATCTGGAGCAGTCGTCACAGCAATCAAGCCTGAGAAATGTTTGGGTAAGGTTTGTTTGACTCTCAAACTGAGGGCCAACAGTTAAGCTTTGAGGATAACCCTGTGGAGACTCAAACACCAGATTTGGCTCGGAAAGAATAGGCCTGAATACCTCATCAACACTCCTCATTACTCAAGTGCCAAATGAGCTCACTGCGGACTGAACCTATTCATTATTTCCTTTGATGGACAATTGAACTGTAACACACTTATCATGTAATCCTGGAAAGGCTTCAGATATTCTGGCTGACATTTGAAAAGAGGCCATTGTTAATTATAGATCATAACTGTAAAGTTGACACTTATTTCGAGGTGGGGGGTGGTGGGGTATTCCGCCCCGCTGCGATCTGTCTTTAATAGTTTATTGCCATTGCAGGCATGCATTAATATTTCTGACCTTTAACCCTCGTCGTTCAGGGGTAAAGGAACGAAGATTTAAGCGTTCGTGACATGTAGCCTCGTACTGTCCGTATTTTTTTTGGCCCGACTCCAAGCATCGGCTAAAATGATCAGAGCCAACTTAATTAACAGGAGGGTTAAGGGTGTAAAAAACAGAGCCCTTGATAGATTTCGGAAGTATTTTGAAGAAGCATAAACTCAGGGACTCTGCTGAGCACCTTAATCAGCTATGAAAGCAAACACATCTATCAGACTTAATTAACTCAACACAATTTGGCTCCCTTTGAATCAAAAGACTGCCTGATTGATTTGCAATGCTTCAGTTCCTCAAAAACACCATACGCATCTGTGAGGATTTAGTTCCTGCAGCCATTTACAAGATGCTATATTTGATTTTTTGTAAATGTAATCACCTCTACTAAGCTGCTCTTTTTGTCAACACTGCAAGCTTAAAAAGCTCACATATAGTTACTCTGCACAAACATGCAGCCTTTTCTGCAACGTGCACCAACTGTTCTCACAAAGGAACTCACATTTTTAAGCAACAGCGAATCAGATTTGTTAATAATCACAATTTTGGCCAAGAAGTGACTCCAATCCTGGGCCGAGTCATGACCCCGAATCTCACATTTTCTTCCCTTCTCACTGAATCGGGGCTGCATGGGCAGCAGGGTGGAGTACACATACACAGGGAGCTGACCGACTGCATGATTTATACCTACTGACTGCCCCCAGCTGTTACAATTGCAAGAGCCAAGACTAAGCATGCATAGCTGAATTAACCCACGAGACGAATTCAAACATCCACAAAAAGTGGACTGATAGGATTTCCATTAAAAATAAAAACATATCACAACATCTGATACTGACTAGGCTGCAGCGCGTCTTTTAGAGGTAAAAAGTAACTTGCAACTCAACTGACTTGCTCAAAGGAAGGGAGGGCACATGGAAACGTTCGTTTAAGTTTAATGCTGCTAATTTGAGTTGGCAGCATTAAAGTAGAACACCCCTTTCTCACACTTTTCATTGGAACAGCCTGATTGGGCAACTTAGAGACAGACTGTTGTTAGCTGTCAGGTCTAACAGCTAACACAAAAATATGACAGGTTTTTTTGTGAGAGTAATGAAGGCACACAAGGGAAGTGCGTCGCTTTCAAAATATTGTTTCATGCCTTTAGTGAGAGATGGACAGAGCTGTCTGGCGCAAAGTGTGAAAGCAACACAATTGAGTCATTGTCTGAGGGGAGGGGACAGAGAGAGCATGTCGGGGGTTCACAGAGAAGGGAAGCAATATTATTCTGAAGCGCCCACGCAGTCTACCAAATCAGCAATTGCACTCTGACTGAAGCATGGGAACCGGCAGTAATAATTTGACACCTGTTGATCAAGCTGCCCTGTAGAAAGACTGCACACAGTGCTGCTGAGCAAAATAAACCTTTGCTGCTCCCACAGATCTGCTTTGTAGCTCATTATTTCCACGAGCAGGTTACACTGTATACGGTGTTCTCACTAAAAGGTGGTTTTGTTGTTGCATTGATGTCCTTTACCCCATTTTTATAAAAACAGATACTTGCAGTCATTCATCAGATTATAACAACAGACATAAATTCTAATTATTTGACTATCTGTTCTTCATTAAACCAAGAACTGAAGCGTGGATCCAGAAATAAATAGCAACTGTGTTGTTGGTGTGCCTGCACCATTTTTGCATTTTAAAATGATTTAAAAAAGTATTTCCAGCAACAAAAGTGATTCCTTCCATAGGCTGCCATGTTAAAATGGCCAACTAAAGACCATTTGAAAAAACCCAGTGTGGTAAACAGCACACCAGCATGGCACTGTGGTGGTTAGCACTGTTGCCTCAAAGCAGGAAGGCCCTGTCTCAAAATCCACCTTTTTTCTTTCTTTTTTTTCTTTGTTCTTTGTTCTTTTTCTTTTTTCCTTCTGGAAAAAAGACAATTAATCAATGTTAAACACCTGATTAATCCTCCATTGATGGTCTATAACACAGGCTGGGTTTTTTTTTCATTCATATAGTGAGGCTTGAAGTTAGGGGTGATCACTTTGCCTGACAGGTGTGCTAGCACAACATCATCCTCTGTAGGTGAAGTCACTGAAATCTCCCAGCCTGTCCAAAAAGATTTTTCTTTTCATCCTCGGTCAATAAAATTCTAATTTTTTTGTTTTTCTGTTTTTTAGCACTAATGAGCAAGTGTGTGTGTCTGTGCATTGCACCCATACAATTTAAGACTGCAGTTTGACTGAGAGCGTCAACCCATAACTACTCCGCGCCATCCATCCATCCATCCATCCATCCATTCTCTTCCTCTTATCCAGTTCAGGGTTGCAGGGGGACTGGAGCCTATTACAGCTACCAAGGGGCGAGAGGCAGGGTGCACAGAGGACAGGTCACCAGCATGGAGAGCATACTCCACTCATTTGTCCAATATGGTAACTTTTTATTCTAAAGAAAACAAAACACTAACACTGAGGCTTCAACAAACCAAAGAAGACTTCACAGTGGCTACGTCCATGTTGGTTATGATTCAGTCTTATTTGACTCATTCTATGTTTTAATTCCACTGATCATTGGAAATTCTGTGAAGCACCTTGTATCTTTGGATTAGAAAGGTGCTATAGAAATAAATGGTATTAATAATTCATTTATTTATTTATTCCTATTATTGTGTTTTAATAAGCCATAATTTCCTCTGGCCCACATCTGTGTAATATGGGATTAATATGTAAGATTTACTGTGATTAATTTCACACAATATTTTGAATTTCTCCTCATATTCCTTTAAGTTATTCACTATGAATCTTAGAAGATTACAAGAAAAAATTAGTATGCGGACTTGCTAATAGGGCCCTTTTCCCCCCAGTTCTAGGCAACAATGCAAAATCTCTTAGAGCTTCAAAGCATCACCGACCTCCTGCAAAATTTTGGCACACTGTGAAAAGTCTAACAATTTTATTTTAATATTCCTCTCCTGGCATTGATTAAACCCCTAAAAACTCCTTTCTATTCATGAGAATTATTTATTAGAGAGTTATTCCCTGAATAATAAACCCTTTGTTCTTGCTGGTTTGGATGTAACTTCAGTTATGCTTGTTCAAACCATTAAGCCCTATTAAAGAAGGCAGAGAGCACGATATTGATCCACCAAGCCGATCCATCAGAATGATGACGTATATAACGTGTCACCATTTATAACTTTACAAACATTACAGTGATAAATTCAATGAGCCCTTAGTTTGTCTAGGATATTAAACACAAGGTGCATATGCATCACTTACTTGGAGGGGCTGACAGTTCAAGACAGTTAACGCTGCAGTTTTTAAATAATGATTTCATTTCTTAAGGGAAGAAAATAATTGCCCCTTAACCAAATAACTGGTTGTGCTGGCCTTGGCAAAAATAAAGAACTGCAATCAAACATTTACAATTTCCCCACGGGGCTCAATAAAGTACAATAATGTACAATAATGTACACAATAACTGGCAATGAGTCTTTCACATCACTGTGGAAGAATGCAGACTTGTTTTAATTCAGGCACACTGGAGGGTTTTTGAGCATGAAGGGCCTTTTTAAGGTCATGCCAAAACATTTCAATCTGATTATGATCTGGACATTAACTAGGCCGCTGCAAAACCTTTATTTGTTTGGGTTTTTTCTTTTATTTGTGGTTTTTAGCCATTCAGAGGTGGAATTGCTGGTGTGTTTTGGATCATTGTCGGGCTTCATAGCCTGATTGTGCTTAAGCTTCAGGGTCTGATCTGATGGATAAAAAGCAGAATTCATGGTTCCATCGATTACAGCAAGTCTTCAAGGTTGTAAAACAGCAAAGCAGCCCTAGATCATCACACTACCACCACCGTGCTTGACTGTTGGTGTTCTTTTTATGAATTCAGATGTAATGGGACTCAAAGCTTCCAAAAAGGTTTGCTTTTGTCTTGTCCATCCACAGAATATCATCAGTCTTGCGGCTCATCAAGATGATTTTTGGCAAATACATTTGTATAATAATTTTAGGAAAGAAGTTACTGGAGTGGAGGATTTTACTATTAAGTGGACATATAGTGCAACAAATTAATTGTTGTCATTTTGGTTTATTGTTGTTGTTATTATTAATTGTTATTAGGAGAAAGGATTCAGTCTCAAATTTGAGTTTTGGTAGATACACCTTTGGTATCAATTTCGAACTCCATGGCTCCTCATTCTCGGCCACACCGCCTGCCAGCCCACCCAGCTGCCCGATGACCTGGTGGAGTGACAACAATACCCATCAGCCTTATACAGCTGAAGGGCAAAAAGTAGAGGGTAACTCAATGTTAATTTGGGATCACTTAAATGAGATGACAGGATGATATTGTCAACAAAAAATATTAAATTCAGATAAATGGAAATTTTATGTATATTTCAGTGAAAGTGTCAGAATCTTTTGACCACTATTTTATACATTTAGTAGCCACCATTGCTCTGGGATTTTAAGAAATTGACATCAGTATGGGAGCTAACCTTTATTTTTAAGCATGTTTCAGAATTAGAGGTTCAAAATTATGAAATTATTGCGACCTTCACAAGCAAGGGATGTTTTTGGTAAGGACACAATATAATGATGACAAATTTGAGAAACACATTCACAAATCCAATTGTAAAAACTGTCAGTTTGTTGTGGGATTGGTCCAAAGTATCTGGAAAGAGCTGTTCCTACACCCATACATAAAAAGCTGTGATCGTTATGGTGGCTGTAGCTCAGGAGGCAGAGCAGGTCATCTACTAATCAGAAGGTTGGCTCTCACTGTGGTTTATTTGAGTCCCAAAGCCTTAGAAATGACCTTGTAGCTCTTTCCAGACTGACAGATGTCAGTAACTTTGTTTCTCAGCTGTTTCTTTCTTTTGTGGCATGTGTTTTTTTGTTTGTTTGTTTTAACTCTTTTAGCCTACCTTACTTTGTCAGATAGGTTCTCTTTAAGTGATTTCTTGATTCAGCCGATCTGGCATTAATCAGGCATGTGTGTGGCTAGTTAAACTGAACTCTGGTTTCCACAAAAAATGTGGTTAATCACGGTTAATTAACAAGGAGGGGCATTTTTGTTTTTTACACAGGGCCAGGCAGGTTTGCATCGCTTTTTTTCTCTTATTTACCTGAATGATCTTTGTCTACTATTACATTTTTTAATGCTCAGAGATACGTGTAAAGTATGATAAATATGCAAAAAAAAAACAAAAACCTAAGACTATGGAAGAAGGCAAACATGTTTTCAGGGCACTAACATCTCAATTCCTTGAAACCAACCTTCAGTGGTTTTTCAGAGTTTATGTCTTAATGTGTCTGAGTTGTATTTGGTGGCACAAATATACAAACTATATGGGTAGTTTGAATGTTGTGGCTGATCAGAAAATATGAGTTTAAGGTTTAGTTTGAGCTTCTGCTTTTGATTTCCACGCCTCTGATAACATTTAATTTCCAGCTGGAACACAGTTTATCCGGCCTTCCGGAGCTCGATTTATTGGAAGCCTCCAGGCGATGAAGGTCTTAGGACTGCACTGCTGTAGCTGGCGTGCAGACCACTGATGAATCAGCAAATCATTCTCAAAAACAGTTAGACACCCTGCCTCAAGTAGAAATCCTGATTCCTACTGTGACTGAAATGCATCATTTCATACATAACAGCAGGACACAAATCAGAGAAAACTTTAAGGTATTTATACCCATGAGGGGTGGTACAGAGTGCATTCAACTACATCCGCCACTGTAAAATACACAAAAGGTATGTGGAGCAGTAAAATATCAGGATATTACAACAAACTGTGCAGCTGCATACAAAAAGAAGCTACAATAGGTCTTTAGCTAACAACAGAAAAGGCACAATTGTAAAAAGCTGTGCATTTACTCCCATGTAATGCCTGAAACTACTTCAAGAAAAATAAGAAAAACATTCAAGCAGTCACATGTATATACACAGAAATCATATAGGAAACAATACCCTTTAAATAAGGTGACAAAAACTTGCTGTATTTACAATAAATACTTTGATGACCACACAAACAAACAAAATGTGGCTTCTATCCCAACTTATATTAAAATACAAGTTCCTTTCATGTACTTAAGCAAAGCCTTTCCCTTCTTCCACAAATACTGATCCCACTGAGTGAATGCCAAAACAGTCTTTGAAGCCTTCGTCCCAAAATTACAACTGAATGAAGCTGCTAAGAAATCTACATTTCTTATTCACATGTTCACATTTTGTTTATAATTACAGCACCTAGCTAAATTCATGATAGTTTTTGAATTATTACAAGTACACATCATAAGCAAGTCAGCTGTCGAGCGCACTGCTACAGACTGTGCAACCTAACAGTTTAAAACTAAAAATATGTGATGATTAAACATGATGGTCAATGATGGATTAAAAACAGTATAGATAATATATTTGACTTGCACATCCAAGTAGTTATTCTGAATAATGATACATATAGCGACAATTAGGGTGAACACAGGCCTTCGGTTTGCTTAGGATTTAGGAAAGTCACAATCTCCCGAATGCCATCTTCACAAATCGTGGTCTGAGGAGCTTTACTCAGATTTTCTCCTTCCTCTTTAAATTTTCTCCATGTCTCTGAAAAATAAATGAGAACTGATGTAAACCTGATACACACACACACAAAATCACAGTAAGATAAGTCTAAAATAATGATTTCAAAATCTGCCACATAAATCAGTCGCTTCAAAAAACAAACCTTCATCGAGTGTTGTGAGCAACGTGCAGTTCTCTGGATGATCCAAAATGTCTTTCCTTTGAATGTCGCCAATTTCCATTAATTGCAAAACGCCTGTAAGAATAAAGGACTCAGAGGAGAATCACACAGAGGTGCAGCCGTGCTGTATGTTTGTCTTGCTTTTCACATTTTGGAAACTATAACCCCAATTTCAGAAGAGTTGAGGGGAACAAAAATAAATAAAAACGGAATTAAATGATGTATTTTTCATAGAACGATAGAAAAAACATTAAACGTTTAAACATGTGACTATTTTACAAAAGTAAGCTTATTTTTAAATTCGATGGTAGCAACACGTCTCAAAAAACTTGGAACAGGAGCAACAATAGGTGGGAAAAGTAAGTTGTACTAAAAGGAAACAGCTGGAGGAACGTTTTGCAGCTAATTAGATTCATTGGCAACAGGTTAGTAACGTGCCTGGGTAAAAAGAGCATCTAGCCAAGGCAGAGTTTCTAAGACGTAGTCATCTCTTTTCATTCCCTGTGTGTTTATACAACACTCTGCATTTAATCATTAATAGTTATGAAACTCTGTTTCTCTCTCCCTCCCCTCACTTCCAACCAATCACAAGAGATGGATGTCCCTTCCTGTTTCCTGCTCAGTGGGAGTTTTTCCTTGCCACTGTCTCCAAGCACTTGCCATAGGGGGACGTGTAGGAGTGTCTTTCTAATATTGCAGCATTTTTACCTTGGTGCTACATAAAAACAACTAATTGAACTGAAGGTAGTCACTAATCTGCAAAAACTGCAAATAGTGGAGCAAGTTCAGAATCATTTTTCTTGGTATAAAATTAAAAGATTCCATCATCTTAGTACATAATATCACCAAAAGATTCTGAGAATGTGAAGAAATTTCCGTGCTCAAAGGAAAAGGCCAAAAATCAGTACTGGAAGCCTATGATCTTCGGTATTGCATTAATCACTTCGTGAGCTCAGTTCACTGTGCCATCAACAAATGCAAGTCAAAGCTCTGTCATGCAAAGAGGAAACCACATGTGAACATGATCGAGACACATCGCTGTCTTCTCTGGGCTAAAACTCTCGAGGCAAAGTGGACAACTGTCCTGAGGTCAGATGAATCAAAATCAGAAATTTGTCTTGGAAAACATGGATGCCGCATCCTTAGAACTACACAGGAGGAGCTCGGTTTGTTGTCCAAAAGTTCAAAAGCCTGCATCTCTGAAGTATAGAGGTATAGAGGTGCATTAGTGGCTATGAGTTTGGCAGCTTGAAAGGCACCATCAGGCTTGCATCTCGGCAAAACAATGCTAAACCGCATACTCCACTGCAGTCCAGACCTTTCACCAACTGAAAACATTTGGCGTGTCACGAAATTAAAAATACAACAAAGAAGACTGTTTTAGCAATAATTTTATATTGGACAATAATGGGACAAGATTCCTCTCTTAAAAGTCCACACATTTATTGGCTGTCGTTAAAAGAAGAGAGGTGGTACACACTGGCAAACATTACCCTGTCCCAACTTTTTTTGAGGCATGTTGCGACCATCAAGAATATATTTTGATCTTAAAACTGTACATTTTCTCAGTTTTCACTTTTAGATGTTTTCTGTGATCTATTGTGAATAAAATATGGGTTTATGAGACAAATCACAGCATGATGTTTTTGTTTGCATTTTACACAGCATTCCCACTTTGTTCTAATTGGCTTTCTATTCTTTTTTGCTCTGTTGTCAAGTGTTAGGTGAGAAGAACGACAGTCGTGACACACACTATATCTTTAATATAAAGGTACGACTAAGCTGTATATCAAAGATGGATGTAACCACCATAAAGCTACTTTAGGGTTTGTGAACTACCAATTTAAAGCCTCAAGTTCAGGATTTCTTCTATTGCTGTCTTGTTTTTAAACCAAAGCTGAAGGCACTCCATCCTCACGTGGTAGCTTGAACCACAAGGTAGACCCTCTTTTTCATGTGTTTTTGGTACAAATCAGAGAAGTTGTTATTAATAATTTAGATTTAAGGCACTTCTGCTGGAGGTTCAGGTCTGAGAGCTGGAGCAGTGGTGCAGCTTTTATGTACAGTCTATTGGAGGGAGTTAAGTTACACTCTCATAAAGACTGGAAATATGAAGAAAATAGCTTGGCTCAGGTAAGAGAATCTGCTGACCAGCACCTCTAAAATGAATGAAAGCCACTCTGTATGCTAAGTGAGTGATGATACTGAACAGTCAGGAAACCTGTACATGCTCACAATCTTCTCATCTAATACTCGGCAAGAAAAAATGAGCACGTTTGAAAAAAATGTTAACTTTTCCTATAATATAGCTCAGAGGAGCGGGTGCAGTACCTTCTATAGTGTTCCATACTTGTACTTCAACTTCAGCAGTACTTTGTCTTTCAACAGCAATGATCCTAACTGCGTTGGGTGAGTCAACATTCAGAGCTGATTCAACTTTATACACCAAGAGGTTATTTTTATGTCCGAGATAGCACTGGGTCTGGTTACTTTCAGCTTTAGTCTCTGGGGAAAACAATTAGGAGAGCGGTTGAATGGATGATGTTTACAGTCCATCAACATCAGATCTGTATAAACAGCCAAAGTATTGTTTGACTACCTGGACAAGTCTTGCAGCACTTTCCCGCTGATTTCATAGGATGTTGGCAAGGGTACTGGGTAGGACATGTGATGCGTTTGCAGTCCGATATCCCGTCAGTACAAGTGCACAGGATGCATTCCAGGACTTTACCCAAAACTGGGTGCCACATGTCTCCATGAGAGTATGTCTTGCCATTGTATAAACACGCTGAGAGAAATGGAAAACATTTGAGTGTTGTGCTACATATGGAAACGATTGTAAAGTTGTGAGAAGCATGTACATAAAATAAAATGCCTACAAATGATCTTTCTGTTTTGACAAAGTCTCACCTCTTTGGTGTTTCCTCTGCAACAAAATCTTCACGGTGGTCTCTGAAGCCCCTTTAAGGTTGAGTTTACTGAGACTCGGGCCTCTAGGAGAGGTCCTGGGTGCAGTGGCGCGGTTGGACCGCACCCTGCTCTGTTCTCCAGAGCACTGATCAACCGAATGCCTCTATGTAAAACAGAAGACAATGCAGTTATCCTTCATGTATTTAGCTACTGGAGTTACTTGCTTTGCCCCCAAAGTGAAAACTGAAGGAACATCAGAATATGCCCCAAATCATTAAAGTTAATAACATTGCTAAAGACATCTGAGTCACTGCTTTTAGCTCATTTTTTCCCCTTTAAATAGGATGACAGTGCAGCTCAGTGCTGTGCAGTGATTGGGCCAAATGAACCACAGATTGTGCCTTTGTCACTAACAATCACAGCAAATGGGTGATTCACAAAGAATCTGAACAATATGATGCCAAGTTGGGCGGATAACTGCATAAGGGGGAAAAAATCAGCCTGCTTGCTCCGACTTTTGTCGTGATCACGGTGACACGGACGAGGACAGCTTACCAGATCCTGTTAGATTTCAAGCCCTATAATTAAACTGCAGCTACTAAACTGGTGAGACCACTTTGCAGTCTTAAACTAAATTTAAATATAATTTTCAAATGCAGGCAAATTTCCCACGAAAGCAATCAGCAAAATACATACAACTCCTCTGTTTAGCTGATGGTTTCCATCCTCAGTTGATGAGGACCCACTGACGCCATGATCTAAGAGAAAAAAAGGGGAATGTAGATCAATATAAAAAAAAACACTCTTATTAACCAGCTACATTGCTCAGCCCCTAACCTATATGTGAAAATCCTAAAATAGTGCTCCTTACTGCTTCGTGAATTCCATCTTGGAAACTGAATAAAGGCATTTTGTCAGCTTAGAGAAGATTGACTACCTTTACACAGCAAACAGCAGGTATCTGGAACAGACGCCGGGGAGGAACAGGTGATAGGTTGGCAGGTTTTCAGAGCACAGAAGATGTTTCCATCCTGTGATAAGAAAAAAATCCAATATTAAGAAAAAAATGACATTCGAGAACTATCTATTGTAAAAAGTGGAATGAATTAGATAATATTATAATAATAACCATGCTGTGATAGCAAAATGTATTTTAACAGCACATCATATCGCTACCAAAAAAACAAATTGCCCTTTGTTCAGATACAGCACGGCAAAGAAATGTGACGAAAGCTTTTTTCACTGTTTTTAAACCTGTACCTGTAAGTTATTCACTGGTTAAATAATTGCTGTTTATTCTGTTTTTGTACAACATTTTAAGCAAAAAGCACTTAAAAGCTTAAACATTAGCTTGTCATGCTGCTCTATATTGTAAAGTACACTTTGTATTATGTGCATGTCACAGCCAAAGCAAGACAGCAATGCATTTCACTTACAACTGCATAACACTGGCAGCTACTTCTTCTCATACATGCAATAACACTATACTTAAAAAAAACACACCCCACACATGTATATAATGATTTTTCTTTACATATCTAACATTTCAATATGAATTACATTGCAAAGGTTCTGAATATTCTCCTATTTCTTTTGCATTTTACATCCTTTTTACAATCAAACTCTCTCTGAAAAATGAAAACTCTTTATTCAGAAACTAAGAAATGAAAGTATCAAATTAGACTGAACTCACAGAGCATGTGCACATAACACACTGATTGCTTTGCTTGGATGGGAAGAGGTTGTGTTTGGTGAATGTCTCCCCGGGCTGATAAATGCTCCCATTATACCTGCAGGATTTCACCGAAGCCCTCAGCCCTGCAGGAATCCTCGGCTCGTCTGGGAGAGGGGGGAGAACACACCAAGCAGGACGGGATGCTTTAAAAACCACAACAGAAGTAGTTTTTCTCAAAAGCTTAAGCTGACAGTGTGTGACGAGTCAGTCTACCTGTGCATCTCGGACAGCATTGCTGAGGCTCAGCTACAGGGTTTTCACATGGCAGGACAGGGCACTTGATTGTGTTACATTTCACATGGCCTGTCTAAAAGAGAGCAAATCCCAGAATTTATAGGCTGCTATTTAAGCAACTTTGGCTTCTTTTGGTGTAATATCCCTTTAATGTATCAACTTTACCTCTGTGCAGACGCAGCGTATGCAGAACATGTACCCAAAAGGCTCTAGATAAGGATGCCAGCTGTCTCCTGGGATATATGTCTTGTCTTTGAAAGTACACACCAAACCGGACCCTGAGAGTTAAACAAAAAAAGATGAGCTACTGAGAAACGCATATGGCGCAGATAAACGGATCGGCAGAAAATAAAGACATTCACACTACTTCAGTACTGCATAAAACATTTTCCAAAGCAACTGTCACCTTTGAGTTGTGTAAACTGGGTTAAAACGTGGAAAACGTATCAGATGCCAAACAGCGGACTGTTCCCTAAGACTATTTAGAGAAACAGAAGTCATGATTTAACTTCTGCTGACTTCTGTGACAGCAAAAGAGAAAGAAAACTGTGCAGCAAACACGTTAATCCTAATATACGAGTCGCGGAATCCGAGCAAACTTTTCTCATTTGAGTCGCATTTTCATGCTTTTCTCCCCCTCCTTAACATTTAAAGCCCCCCTCAAAGACACGTTTGATCAGGAAAGAATAAGCATCAACAGTCTGCTCTTACCTTTCCGGGGTTTTAGCTCTGCAGCTGCAAACCAAATAATGAAAATGAACAAAAACATGGACTTCATTTCTTTTCTTGCTTCTTTTTTTTTTTTTTTTTTTTTTTTTTTTTTACATGTGCCCGACTGACTCTTCAATGCGCAATAAATATGTGTTTCTGCGGGACAGAAACTGCAGGACAGTGTGAAACAGGAATTTAAAAAAAAAATCCTACTTTTTTTTTGTTGGATAATCTATGGCGCCTTCTTCAGGAGACAAACAGGGATGGCATTAGAGTGGACGTATCACAAGTGAAACAGCTTAAACAGCGACCGCGTTACAGAAGTGGAAGAATGTCACTGTTTCAAGAAAAAGTGTCAGTTCCTCTCTTTAGAAAGTACCAAAATTACGGCAATAAAAGCACTTAAATAATTTAACCTTGCACTCATGTATTTGTATCAGCGTTAATAGGAATTCCCTAAAAGCGTTTCTTTAGCTGTTTGAGACAGGCGCCGTTTAAAATGTGGATTAAACTGTTTTAATCTTTAACAGTGTGCTGGAGTTGTAGCAAAGAGGTTATGAACCAGGATTTATGCTTTGATTATTCATAAAGTGATAAAACAAAGATGTTTGTATTTTTTTATTAAACGAATCAGTAAAAGTGACCCTCTGTGCAAATGATCTTTCCAAAAGCTGCTTGGGAGTCACGTGTTAAAGCTACTGCTGTTCACTGGATATTTACTTCTTCCAGACCATTCTGTGTAATCGTCAGAGATGGCTGGGCAAAACTTCCAAGCAGATCAACAGTTCAAAGTCACTTAAATTACTTTTCCTACTCATTCTAATGCGACAGGTCCATCTTGTCCACATTTTTAAAATCACTGGGCAGCTGTCATGTGATTGGCTAATTAGATGTTTATATTATCAAAAGGCTGAACAAGTGGAGTGGCCATTAAGTTTACATACAAAAACTATATTTCCTGGCAAAATCTACATACTTCTGAAAGATTTATCAGAAGAACCCACTGGTAACAGCAAAATATCTGCACAACTCTTTTTTTGTTTTAGCATTTAGTTATATGAAAGAAAAACAGTAAATCAAAGCATCGCTTTACATGTCAGTTTTGCAACAGAAGACATAGTAAACGCCAAAACCTCATACCAACCGTGGAAGGAGTATTGTAGTTCGTGGCTGCAATGATCAAGGAAACAATAAATTCACAACTGTAAAAAATGGCCTGTATTTATATAGCGCTTTACTAGTCCCTAAGGACCCCAAAGCGCTTTACACATTCAGTCATCCACTCATTCACACACTGGTGATGGCAGCTACATTGTAGCCACAGCAGCCCTGGGGTGCACTGACAGAGACGAGGCTGCCGGACACTGGCGCCACTGGGTCCTCTGACCACCACCAGTAGGCAACGGGTGAAGTGTCTTGCCCAAGGACACAACGACCGAGACTGTCAGAGTTGGGGCTTGAACCGGCAACCTTCCGATTACAAGATGAACTGCAGAGAAAGACATTACCGGAGGATGTCAGAGCAGCAGCCCCTGACCTCAAGCCAAGGCAGCGTGTGTGATATAAAACAAGACATCAATAGAGAAAATGTAAAAAAGGAATTTAGTGCAAGTAGATACACTGTAACTGCCATTATGATTGGACAGTGATGTATCACAGTTGCTGATTTGATTATAAGATGTTTATGCATGTAGCTGTATTGAGTGAGAGCTTTTCGCCCTGCTGAGAGAATAGAGACGGGATCAAACATACAAAGAACTAATACTTTTCTCCATTTATTAATACATTGGGGATAAAACGATACAACCATGTTAAAAGAGACACTAAGATGCTGGGAACACCTGCATGAATTCTTGTTTGTAACAAACAAAAGACATGAAATTTAAAAAAAAAACCCAAAAAAAAAAAAAACCCCAAACAAACCAGAAAACAAAACTGAGAGCACAACATCCTAAGAAGAAGTCTGGTACTCCGACTCCTATTATGATGCCTTTTGTAAGCAATCACATGGCTTTTTAATAAAACATTTACACTGGAGTTAAAGAATACACAGTCAGTGCAGGTTTACAGAAAGATTTCTAAAAGAGGGTTTCCTCATGTGACAGACAAAAATGGTATGCTTCCATCTTTACAATGTGACATAGGTTTAGACTGAAAAGAAAAATTCAACAAACCAAACCCTTGTTAAAATATGAGATTACGGCTTTAAAAAAAAAAAACTGTACTGGACATTTTGGACACTGTCAGTGCAGAGTTCAATTTTAACTACCTAACAGCTGGATTTTTAAAGTTCATCCTGCGCAGCCGTGCTTAAATCTGCTAAAAATATTCTGCCGTTATGGTTTTATGCATCTGAACACTCATATAACATGTTTATACTATACAGTTCACATGTGAGTGTGAGGCAAATGTTAAATGTGTTTAACAACCCAGTTCTCAGACACCAGCACACCTGAAGATCCTCCACTGAGCAAGTTTTTATAATTTTAGCACAGTCTTGGTCACAAAGCATGAGAAAACACTTGCTTGTTGATACATAAATTAAACGTTTGTACATCTGAAGTACAGGATATTGCATTATAGGATGAATGAGACACACATAAACGCACTTACGTGCTCGCACACGCAAACAGCAGACAGACAGACGGCACACGTGCCGGAGACTCAAGAGCTGCTGCCGTGCGCCCCCGTGTCGTCCTCGCGCTTCTGCCGTTTCTTTGCTCTGATTGCATTCATGGCTTCTTCTATGGAGCGAGTGTCCCTCTTGTTGGCCACCGGCACTGGGACAGAAAACAACCAACACAATGACCAAAGAGAATGACACAAAGCAAAGTGTTTCATTTCTGTAAGCCGGCCTCTACACTCACCACAGCCATAAGCCCTGTTGGCCTCAAGTGTATGTGCAGCATCTTTTGCAGCTGAAGTGCCAATCAGGTGACTGTACTTGTCTCTGTAGTTAGAGTTGGGGCATATTTGTGACTTTTCTGTCTGACTGGATGCTGCTTCTTCCAGTGCAGCCTGTTCCTAGAAGTGACAAGAAAGGGCAACATGGTGAGAAATTCAAGGTAATCATCATCAAGCACCAAAGTGAAATGTGATCAAGAAGTTAATTTTTTTTTTAATTCAACTTAATTTCTTTACCTCAGAGCCATAAAGTGCCTCCACTCTTCCACTTTAACACAGAAGTAGCATAAGTAGCAACTACCATTATCACTGTTTCAAACTTTGCATATGTATGGAAGTGTTTTTTGGAAACTTCTTAGAAGGTACATTTGTTTAGTTTCTAAATATTTAAATATAGGAATTATAACATTAGACAAGAAGAAAAAAAAAATAAAAATTATATATATATATATATATATATATATATATATATAAATAAAAACAGAGGAACACCAGTCTTACTTTTAGTCTGCGCCGCTGTTCGGCCAGTTTGGGGTCCCACTCTTCTCCCTTGCGATAGGCTTCCAGCTCCTCATCTGATGGAGCAAACTCCTGCCACAACAACATTTTCCCATCAGTCATATAAAACTAAAAAGATTGTTTTCAGATCCAACACTGGATTTCAAAGCACTCGTACCTTCTTGAAAAGCATGACGTAACGGCTCTCTTCATCCTCCCCAAAAGAAAAAGACGTCAAACCAGCCACCTCTGCAACATCATGTCTGAGAGACAGGAAGAGATGAAATCTTAATAGTATCGACAAGTGGGGGAGAAATGTGTTTCAAGGCAGATAAATGCTTGTTTTACTTTTTAGTAATGAAAGAAAAATAGTATGTACAATATACTCCTTTCAATCTTCCCCATGGGATTGTATTTTCTTTTCTGTTGTGAACTGTCTTGGATGAAATCTGACACCTCTTTCTCCATCTGAATAAAAGATGCATGTGATAAATAGCAGGATTAATTTAGGGCGGTCAGAAAAGCTCTGCATCACAAATTCATTTTGTCTTAGATAAGACACTTAAAGGTCTCACCTTTTTCCTGAACTCTGCTTTCTTTCTTTTCTCCTCTTCTTCCATCTTCTTGAGCCTTGCTGCTTGCTCTTCAAAGAACAACAACTGATTTTTAATGTGTTTACTCAGGCATTTTAGTACTGAAAACTTTCAGAGTGCCCCGCTGTTAAACACAGAACATCTAGTCCTACTGCAAAAACTGGTCGTTTTCCCTAATGACCCAAGGATAGTAAAACAACGGGCTTCCTGTAATCCCAAAATCACCAGGCATCAGATCCTATTATCTGTTGCATGTCTGTGATGTTTTATACAGATGCACACTCTCTAAAGTTAATTAAAGAGATTTGGTTGTGCCCATGTCCTCACTACAACTGAAAAGACATTTCTTTGTTGTTTATTTGTACCAACACTCCACTCAGTGTTGCCAGTGTTTTGAGCAGGACTCTTGAAAGCATTAAAAGTGCATCTACACAAACAAATATCCCATTTTTACTGGAGCCATATGAAACTTAAGAGTTACTGCAGTTCTTAGTACATGTGCTTTTGTTATAGCTGCTGACTGTAACTGTAAGCTTTAAGCAGCCTACACAGTATTTATCAATTAAAGGGAACCAAGGTAGGAAGCACATTCCCAGACCTAATAGTTAAGATTTTGATAAGATGTTGGGAGACAGAAAGGGTTAATGACCGGTTAATGACCGTGAATTCGAATAACTTGGGTTTTCAGGAAACTGCATTTGAAAGCCGAGCATTGTGAAAGCTCAGAGGTAACTTAATCAGATGGCAAAGACGGACTGTTCTCGGCAGGTTTGCGTTTCAGCAGCTGCCCGTAGCTCAGACTTGTCTGCGACTAGGGTTGCCAACCGTCCCTTAAAATACGGAATTGTCCCGTATTTAGAAACAAAAGTACACGTCCCGTATTGAGCTAATAAGGGACGCACTTTGTCCCGTAATACAGTGAGACTCAAAAGTAGTCTATAACTTTTAATGGAATTAACACTTTGTTTGAAAACATAATTCCCAGCCCCTCTCCTGCTTTGTGACCAATGAGCTGACAGCACACTTATCGCACACTGTTTGCCCAGCTTTATGCTGGGCAAACAGTGTGCGATTTTTTTTTTTCAGTCACGTTATTCAGCTCCTGCTCAAACTGCACGATTGACTCGCAGGGGTTAGAAGTTGGTAGGTCACGATGCAGGGTCTCACACTATACCGCCCGATGCTCTGATGCGACCTGAGTGCTCACACTGTGCCTCCATAAAATGAAGGTTATAGCAGAAAATCTGTCGCTCTCTGTCTTTCACTCACACAGACACACCACCACCATCAACTTTGCTAAATTGCTAATGAAAAACATTGATCAGGCAGCTGTGATTGAGCAGCAGTGTAGATCCAACTATTTTCACGGTTGTTGTGGTCGTGATAATTTTGTGATGCCACATCGAAAAGGCTCGGATGAGCTTTCCAAAGTTCTACAAGTTGTGCCTCCATCGCTTGTGTCCAGATCACACGCTGCACAGCCGTGCTGCTCCGTCTTTTTCACCGACGTTTACGTGTTTGCGCATGTGCAGTGTGAGCGGCTCACGAGCGATTGATGATCGGGAGCTGCTCGTTACCCCACGTATACTACACGACGCACGACGAAGGGCAAAAAACGGTCCGATCACCAAAACGGTCGCACGACTCAAAAATCGGCTCAAAATGGGCCTAAAACCGCACAGTGTGAGCCCAGCATTAGAGCAGCAATGTTTGTTCCCCTCAGAGAAAGGGAAGAATGGGAAAAGGAAAACACCTGGCTGGAAAAAGTTAATATGGGCATGTGCAGTCAATATCAGCGCTATGTGGCCAGAAGTGTGATAATATAACTTATTTTGTGTAATAAACAACTGCAAGGATAGATGATTACAACAAATAGATGACTAATACATAAAAGTAATACATAGATGAATAATGATGATGAGTTATGATGCGTAATCATGGGAACAGGCGGGTTTACAAACAGGAGCAGCTGATTAGCATTAGAAAAGCTGAAATAATACCTCAACTGAAGCCAATTGTACTAAATGCACTAAATGTGCACTGTTACAAGAATGTTTTTCTTTCTATTGTTTTCTATTATTTTAAGTTAAGCAGGACAGAGTTCTTTTAAAGAAAGATTTACTTATATTCTCAAAAGTTAAGCATGACAGGCTTCTGTTTAAGAAAGAGACCTGTTTTACTGTGTTAATGTTGTCATTTTGAGCTACAAAAAAATGGCTAAATGATCATTTGTTTCACATGTGTTCATATCACAAAGAATAGAATAGGATTTAAGTAGAACATATCTACTTAAATCAACTTCAAGTCAAATGGTTAAAAAAAAGAGCTAGAAAATTCACCACACTGGGAAGGGTGAAGACAACTGGGTCGCCTGGCCCTGGCCACGAGGTGTCCCTTATTTATTTTTCAGGAAGTTGGCAACCCTATCTGCGACAGTCTGCAGCATGTTGTGTTGAGGCGGTGCTAACTCTTCAACCAGGTCAGCCGCCGTTTACTGAAAGCTGAACTGACCAATGGCAGCTCAAGAAATGCCTGGTTCGCCTCTTCTTTCAATTTTCACATACGTTTAAATCCCGCGTCACGTTCATTTAAACGGATTCAGACTAGCTTGACGCTATTCGCTGTTTAGGCGATACAATATGTACCTCGTGCCTTTCGTCGGCTTTCCTGGTCGCCGACTGTAGGAGGTTTTTCCATCGAGTTTAGGATTGAACCGAGGAGGTCCGCCATCTTGAAATGATAGCGCAGACCTGTAAAGGCTGTTTTTAGCTGCAGCTGTACAGGCTGCGCAGGCGCGGATGAACTGAGCCGTCTTCGCCGGGGCAAAATATCCGCATTTCAATTACACAGCGCCACCTTCTACCAGAAGGTTGTACTGCACAACTGTAGTGGAATCGATTTAGACTTCTGTTTCTCTAAATCGCAATTACATTTACCAGACCAAAAACAGTAAGCGCGTTGAAATACATAAATTGCTCTGTGCTTCATCTTGTTGCAGACAATCGTAATGCTGCTGGGCTTCTCATGCTCATTCTTTTTTTTAAATTTTATTTTCAATTTGAAAAATTGTAGCCGAAGCCCATTTCTCATTTGATTGGCCCAGTTTCTAGGTTTATATGTGTATATAAATATTTGTTTTGTTTGTGTTGTTTGGGAGGGCCAAACATGCCAGCAAATAACTTTGCATGAGCAGTAGAGGGCATGCTGTCCAATTATATATATATATGTCTCTGTTATTGTTTTGTTAACAATCATTCCCTGCGTCACTGGACCAGCATGTTTTGTGCAGTTTGGAGTTTCCCAGCATCAGCAGTAACACATGAACTACTGCCATATTCAGAGGTGGGGAGAGCAGTACGTGCACAGAGGCTTGAACGTGCAGCAGGACAGACAGAACTGTTCTGCTTACCTTCTGTAATACAAATATATTAGATAGTCCTTTACCTTTAAATGCTACATTTTCTTTTGAAAGAGTCCACTCTCGTCTAAATTAACTGCTCTGCTCTGCCATAGGGGCATATCCTATAAGAACTAGTTTGTGTTTTGCATATTGACAGACAGTTACAGGGATGGTTCTTTTGAATAATAAACAAAAAGAAACTTCAAATTCTCAAGAGGCTGCAGCTGTTGATTATGCTGAGTGAACCGACAGTCCTGACCTTCAGCCCTCAGACTCTCATCACTCAGTGATGCTCTGCTATTGTGATTTGGACAGAGCACGCCGGACTCCTCCCCCGTGCTTCAACTGCTGTATAAATGCAGCACCAGCGCGTCAGCGGCAGTGTCTGAAAGCTCATTGGTACCCAAACATGAAGGGACTGAGCTTGGTTCTCCTCGTGCTTCTCCTGATGCTCGCAGCTGGGGAGGGTAAGGATTGAATGCATCCGCTTTGTCACAGTAAGAGACTGAAATGAAGCAAATCAAAGTGTCGCATATGCTCAAACTACACCGTAAGTGTACTGGGCCTGTTTGTGTTTGAACTGAGGAGAAGTAAGACATCATAAAACGATACAACTTTCTATGTCAGATACATTTTAGGTGCTGTAAATATCTGAAGGATTCGTTGCCACCATAGCTTATGGAAATGCCAGTAAGCCAACATTCATCAGGGATGCTGGAATGTCATTTTTAAATAATTATCTACAGGAACTGATCCAGAAACGCAGTACTGGACTTGTGGGTATAGAGGACTCTGCAGACGGTTCTGCTATGCTCAAGAATACATTGTTGGTCATCACGGCTGCCCCCGAAGATACAGGTAGGCGTGGAACGATTGTTATAGTGCTTTTGCTAAAGGTACAAACCCATAAGAAATTATCTCTAATTGCAAGTTTAACTGAAGTTTTACTCTTCTATTTTTCCAGGTGCTGTGCTATGAGATACTAGCAGCGCTCCACTTGCCTAATGCTGCCTGAAAGTTATCACATCATCAGTTCTGACATATTCAGTACAGGCAGCTGTGGTCATAGTAACGCTCCTGGATGAAACTATGACAACTTTACTGTCATTCGACCCCTCTTGGCCTCCCAGCATCCTGTGGGATCTGACAATGAGTGCTTTTGAAGTGGACTTTCTGTAGCTAGACAAAGCTCATTTGCAGCTCTTAGGTGTGTATCTGCCATGTACCTCGCATTCTTTACAACAGAACTGTTTGAGCTGTCACCTTTACCTCTCTGGTCTGCAGTGTTGACAATAAATGCATTAAAATAAATGTGCTGATGTTTGGTTTGTTGATGCCATTAAGTTGGGATGCTCCCAGTCAGTCTAAACATAATTTACATCTGAAAACCATTTAAAATATACAATTAATTTCCATATTCCACCAATTACGCCAACTTGGCTTGACCTTGGGAAAATAAAAGCATAGAAAGCAGTCTGGGTTGAGTCTGGCATGCTGTCACCCCAGCCCTGTACTGACAGGAGACAATAATGGTCAAGTGACTGACCCAAATAGCTGTGATGGATGGAATAGAGCTTTTGTGAATGAAGTGTTATGTCTCTTGTCTGTGTTTATGTTATCTCACCATTCTGTCTGTCTGGACAACATTGTCTAGAACAGACAGGCAATGTCAGGATCCACCAGTCACGACTGCAAAGCAAATTCATTGTCATGTTATCTGCCTCTCTCTGATCGTAAGGTCAGATGTTCTTGCTGATTGGCTCTGTGGTTTTCATTATCGATTTCATTTTACGAAAACGTTAAACTGTTATGTTTAAACACTCACCACTAATCCACTGCAAAAAGGCTGCCATCATATATTTTGCAACACTGATATTTAGCAACTAGCTGATTGAAACATTAACTTATCCATATGGTCATGATGTAGAGTCAAATGAGCCATGATCCGAAGGTGGTCAATAACTGCTTTGGGGTTGTAGGTGTTAAAGGCATGGATGATATTTGTAAACATGAGCCACTGTATTGTGCCCTGCATTGTCATCTGGGGTGAACTATTCAGACAGCACAGCGTGATCAAACTACAAAAGGGAACCCACCCCCCAGCCAGACCTGTTTATACGTCCGTCTGTCTTCATAAAGCTGACAACAACAGCTTAAAACAGAAAGTTGTGTTTCACAATGGACTGCTGGGAGTATTGAGGTACTTTTAAAAACCTGACACTTGTTTTTTTAAAAACAAAACAAAAAACTGACACTCAATCATGTGATAATGGGAGGAATGAGCAATGTAGTGAAGAAGTCAGAGAGCTGAAATCTGATTTTAACAATTCAAATTCCTGCAGTGTCTTTGAAGTTGAAATACATTTATTTTTAACAACATGAATATAACACTCACTGGCAACTTTGTTGGATAGGCCAGTTCAACTGCTTGTTAATTAGCCAATCACATGGAAGCAACTAATTGCATCTAGGTATGCAGACATGGTCAAGAGAACCTGAGCATCAGAATGAGGGAAGAAAGTGACTTTGAACACGGTATGGTTATTGGTGCCAGTCTTGGTTTGTTTTATTTAAGCATGCAGGTGCTGTTTCATTAATGATTAAAGTGAAATGAAGTTTAAACAATATGCAGTTAAGAAGAAACTCACAGAATTACTCAAAGAGTAGTCAGTGCGGGAATGCTGATCAGAGAGTGCGTGAACTAAATTGCAGCATTGCTAAATATGAAGAATGAGAACACAGGACTCAATGGAGTCCTATGAAAGACTAATTACATCACATAATTCAGTAGCTTGCAGAAGCACCTTTAGCAGCAATAAGCTGAAGTAATAACTTGTTTTCTGCTGACTTTATCAGACGCTGACATCATTGTGAAAGAATTTTTGAGCCACTCCTCTTTAGAGCAGCTTCAGTTCATTGAGGTTTGTTGGTATTTGTTAATGCAAAGCTCTCATTTCAGTTGGGTCGAGATCTGGACTTTTTTCAGCCGTTCTGTTGTAGTTTTGCTGCTATGCTTGGATGCATAGTCCTTGCAAAACAAGCCCACATCCTCACCTATCCACCACCGTGCTTGATAATTGCTATGAGGCTTCTGATATCCTATGTTTGGGTTTTTTGCCAAGCATTGCCTGGTGCGTTATGGCTAAACATCTGCACTTTGGTTTTTATCTTGTGGTTGGTTCAGATGCAATTTTGCAAACCTAAGCCTCTGATGTCATGTTTTTCTGGAGGGAATATGCTTTCCCCCAGCAACCCTTCCACACAAGCCATACTTGTTCAGTCTTTTTCTAATTGCCATGAACTTTAATATCCTGATGATACTGCTATTGTTGATCTCTTTTATAGGAACTCTAACATTAACTATTTCTTTCAGGTACATATGTTGGAAAAATGGTGTAAATCACGTCATTTGTTTATTAATAACAACAAAACAAAAGAGCTGGTCTTATTACACATGCACCGTAACAGGTCTTTCACTTTCTGGTCAGTCTGCAGAAGTCATTAATAGCTTGAAGTATTTGGGAACATATATTGATGACAAGTTTAACTCTGTGATTAATGTTGACTCAGTTTGCAAGAAAATAATCAAAGAATCACAGTTTCTTTATAGGATGTTAAGCGACTTTGGAGTTGGCCACAAAGTTTTAGACAGACTTTATGTCAGTTTGATTGAAAGCATCCTTAAAATCAATATTTCAGCCTGACTGTGGCAATTAAGAACAAACTGCTGGAAAACTTACTAGAGATGGCACGATACCACCGATACCGATACCATAAATTTGGATATCTGCCAATACCGATATGAATCCTGATATCCTGACTGATGTGAGTCAGCTGTGTAAAAGTATTTAAGCCCAGGGAAAGGTGAGCTCTGGGCCAGAGTGCCATTTGTGTGGTTGCAGCTAGTGAGCTGCTCTCTTTTTGACTTATTTTTTACTGTATTGACCAACGGTTGAGTCTTGTTTGTTTTCCTTAAATGGTGATAGCGGCTTGTCCGTCTCTTTTAGTTGAGCTACTTTAATAAAACTCTTTAATTTAACCCTTTTGCCTCCTTGACTCCTTTTTCTGACCCGGACACTTTTTGTTACTTCCCCCTCACCACCTAGACCCCTCAGGGGAACGTAACAGATATAGTGTTTTTTAATCAATAAAACTGTTTTTTTAATATCTTGCTGCATTTTGTATAAGTTCATACTCAAATTTTAAAACAACAACAACAACAACACTAAGGCTATTCTGTTATACCTGTATGCAAAAAATACACTGCACCCAAAATATTTCATAATTCAGCAATACTGATCAGTCTAATAAACTTAAGCCTACACCATCCTCCCTATTCTGGTATTTTAAAGAGTACTTAGCGTAAATATTAAGCAACCTAACTAATAGGGTTCCAACTCCCAGCAACAACAAAAAAAAAATAGGGAACCACCCCTCACGCTCCACCTCATGATGCTTAATCGACGTAATCAACCTTAATTTGATGCAGTGTGGAAAAAAAATGCACAGAAATCAATTATTTTCCAAGAAATATTAAATAGATTCAACATCTTTCTTCAACAGAATTGCAGACTACACAGATGGTACCTTTACCAAAGGAAAAAGTACTATAGCTTACTAGGGTATATTAGACTTAATAGTTACTATATACAGTAATGAACTTCTATTCATTTTACATAAAATTAAAACTTTGGGTGTAAGATTCAGATAATTATTTAATACTTATTATTTAATTATTTTAAATGAGAATAAGAAAGAAAAGTATGTCTTTTGCCCCCTTTTCCCTGTTAATGCCCTATCGGGCCCCCTGGCTAAACTTTGCTAGATCCGCCCCTGCACTGTTACCAGCCGTCAGTTGCGTGGAAAAGGATCCTGGTGTAGAAAGTAATATTAAATAAATTCTAACAACAGCTTATCAAGCTTAAACGTGCTGCTGTTGTTCAGCCGCTGGTTTCATCTTTCTGGTGCAAAGTGGGCCAAAAACAAACAAGAGAGACAGAGTCATGACAGAAAAGCCGATCAGCTGATCATTAATCAGTTTCATGATTGAAGTAGCAGCAGGAGAGGGAGGGAGAGAGAAGAGGCAGTGGCTCCATATATCGGTTGTTAAGCTTAACGGGAATGATTTACTAACATTCAGAGATGAGCTTACACACTTGCTTTACTTCTCTCTGGGATAACTTTGTCGGAGATGAAATGCCGGGTTGGTAGCGAGGCTCCAAATGCTCAAACAGACCACCGACAAGTCTGGCGAGCCACAGCCGCTCTATCACGTGATGCATACTGCTCCTACTGCTAAGGTTATGAGCCGAGTTACGCCATGTCACAAGTTTTGTGAAGTGATTTCATGATATTTAATGGATCGGATTACATTTTTTATTTCTCTCTGATATCCGATCCAGTAATTTAGGCCAGTATCGGACTGATACCGATATGTAATATCGGATTGGTCCATCTCTAAAACTTACTGGTCGACAACAAATTTAATTGGATAAGCTGTATCATCAGACTGTTTGGAGGAAAGCCTGGTCTATTGTTGCTGACCCTGAACACCCTCTTGATTCTGACTTTGAATTAATGCCCTCGGGACAACAGCAAGGATTCCTCTAACTAACAAAAAAAGTGGTCAAAGGTGTTTTTATTCTTGTTGTATCAACGTTTTATGTGTGGGTATGTATGAATGTGTGTTGATGTGAAGTGATTTGATTGATTTGTTTATGGCTTGGCAGACCAAAGGCAATTTTCAATGAATGTAAATAATAAAGTTATTCTATTCCTAGTTTAACATGTTAACTGAGGCCTGTAGAGTCCTAGATGTAGCTCTTGGATTTTATGCAGTTTTCTCTGAGGATTTACAGTCTAACTTTAGGATGAATTTGCTGGGATTTTCACAGCAAACAACAGCAGTGTGTTAACACACACACACACACCTAAAGATCAAGGCCAGTAAACCAATAACGTGTGTTATTATAGAGGTGCTCACACTTCCTGATGATCAATTAATCAAGTGCATCTGATTAGTAACTCCTGGGTATGAGTTTCACTCTTCTTCTTTTTCCCCCTTTTCAGTCTTATTGGAAACAGTAAAAGCTTTGACCGTTTGTGTTTATGACTGTTATTTACTTCTCCAGTTACTCAAATACCATGGTGAATATTAGTTGATTGTTTGGGAATGTATTTGATATCACAGCTATCATGACACTATTATTCTTGTGGTTATATAGCTCCAACATACTGGTAAATAACTTTTCTAGTGAATCTAATAACTTTGATCTGGTAGAAAGTGCACAACTTCCCTTTAACATGTTACTTTCTTCAATGCCACTACGCCTTTAGAAAGGCTGTGAAGGCTGTTTCAGTGTAAGAAACCTTATGGGTAGACCACAACCAGTGTGAAAGTTTTGATGTTTAATCAAAGAAACCTTTGTAAAAAAAAGTAAACAGATGTGGAAAAAAAAACCCTCTCCATATTTAATACCTCATAAGCAAATACTGAACCAACAAATCTGGAACAAAGTTTAATCAGTTAAAATGTTAAACACAGAAACATTCAGATATAGCTTGTTGTTCAGAGGCATGAAATGTAAAACATTCCCTGACAGAGGGGGTTATACTGATCAGTTTTTCCAGAAAACTGATTCTATGAAGGTACATGTAAAACATCAACTGCAAAAAAATGTACTAAACTACTTTCATTACCATGTTTCATATCAGTGCAAATTCAACATTTAGGTGAATTTTAGTGCCATGAAAAAAAAAAAATTCATTCCCCTTGAGGTAATACAATGTTGCAGTCAAAAATTATGCTTTGGCTATATATCAACTTTTACCTAGAATCTAACCTAGTGTATTTAGTTTTTGATTACACGCTGTAACTCCTAATAAATTAAAAGCAATAATTTACAGCTGGGTCAGAGATTTTTTAAATTTGTTGCTAATTTAAATTAATGAATTGCTCAAATCTTACAATGCTCAGATACATATGATGTAGACATTAATTAGCACCACAATTTTACTGCAGTTACAGCAAAAGACAGTGTAAGCATAGTGTTTGTTGCATCCACAAGTGGGTTTTGCAAAGGACGATTAATAGATCATCTGTAATAATGCATCTCACAAAACCAAGAACACATGTCAAGTTCACACATGTCACTCATTGGGTTAAATGTGCATTAAAAAAAAAAAAAAAGACTTTAATTCACAGTTTCACTTGTTTTTACTTTTTAAAGATCCTATTACATTTATTATTAAACTATTCTGGTTTTCTTTGCTTTAATACAGTGAAGATTTAATAAAGTATTCCAATTAAGAGGATTTTCTTTTGCCCACTAGAACAAAGCAAAAGGCAGTCTTTGTTTACTACTATAACCTGAATAAGAGATCTGAGCACTATAAGTTTTAAGCTAGTAAAACTGAACTTCTCTTATTCCAGATTTTTGGTATGATTTAATGTCATTAACCAACCAGAAGAAGGAATTAATACAAATTGTGCAAAACCTCAAGGGGATTCTGAAATTTTATACAGCACTGTATATGACAACATGTAACTTCATACTTCCAGCAAAGACATGCTCTCACTTGGATGCCTGGATGTACAAGTCAGGCATACTGGGTTAAAATCTGTAAGACACCACTGCTAAGACGGTAAGGTGCAATATTAAAACATAGGTGGCAAAGCACAACCTAGGCGTATAACAATTTGTTGTTCTACTAAAATGCTGATTGCCAGAAGGAAAACAGCTGTTGATAATGCATAAAGCAAAATGCCCTTGAAAGTACAGCAGTGGGCCTGAGAGTCCGATTGTCTTAGCACAGGAGAAAGGTGTGATCTGGTGTTCTGTCTGATATGCCAACTGAGCTTGAGGCTAAATTGTGCAGAAATTCACAATGTATTCTGCTTGCTCAATTTATACTTTGACAACTTTTTCTGGAGAATTTGTTGGGAGAAAGAAAAATAGTAAACTTTCTATTATGAAGAACCTTAAACGTCTACAACATGGCAAATGAAGTGAAATGAGAGAGTGCACCGACAAACGATCTTTCAAACAATTTATAAAAAAAGAAAAAAAAAAAGAAAAAACAAACAAACAAACAAACAAACAAACAAACAAACAACTTGCCTAACAATAAATGTGCCTGCCAGGGCAGAACAATGCAAAATAAAAATTTGAACTTTGCAACGTACATACTTTTTTGTAGATACAAAGCTACCGGTCTTTTTTTTCCCCCAGACAAAAAAAAAAAAAAAAAAAAAAAAAAAAGGACTGTGACTCACTTGTAAATTGGCAGCAAACATTATAAAAGAACAAAAGAAAACCATAAAACACTGTATAAACGACTCAGGCCATTATGAACAAAATCTGCAAACTTATTTACATTGATCACTTAAAACAGAAACATATCGTCCATCATCGCCTGCACTATCGCACCCGTAACGGAACCAGCCACATGAAAGGAAGATTTTCTGTGCCAGCCTCTTCCAACGAAAGGTTGCAGATGGGTGGGCTCAGTGGAAACCAATTAAAAAAGCAAACACAAGGAATACCTGTACCTCCAGTGTTTCTCACACCTAGTTATTACTTGGGCAGGTCAATGAAGTATATTTGAGGACTCTTTTTAGCTATTATTGTTTTTTTCCCCACTCAAGAGATCACCAGCTTTTAATACTCAGATTACAAATTAATCGTCAACAGTCTAATTTTAAAAGCCAAGTTACAAGTAAACTAGCTAGCCACTGCCTTCTTGTATTTCCCTTCCACCTGACTTGATAGCCAAGTCTCTGTTTTAATGTCCTTTCATATCATTCAGCTGCTTGATCCTCTCAGGCTCCATCAACACTGTCTAGGTGGGGATGAGGAAAGTAGTCACTGTTGTCCAGATATCCACTGCAAGCTAGCAAGGACCAGTGGCGGTCAAAGGCTCATTTATAAGACAATGAATTCACTGGAGATGGTCTGCTATTTATTTGTCCGGAGATGCTTGGTCAGTTAAAATATTTACTGAGAAGCACATTGACAAAATGTGTGTAGCTTCTTTTGAACGCTGCCACCCGACACCCATCCCCAACACCATCACAAACAGAACCCAGATCTCTGGGAAACACTGAACAGGCCTTATTGGTCAAAGATTAAAAGCAGTGAGGGTGTGATCTGCCCCAACAGAATGACAGGAAAAAAATAAAATAAAATAAATAAAATACAGAAAAAATGGAAGTTTGTCAAAACAAAAAGCATAGTCATACTGAAATTTGGTTTTAAAAAAAAATACAACAAAATAAAAACAATATTAAAGCAACAATTCATTTTCCAGTATTTTTTGTTTATGCTTACATGTATAGAATAACTAGAAATCAACACGGGGCTCAAGGGACTACTGGATGAGCATGAGAACAGACCCACAAAATAGAATGTCTCTGATTTATACAGGACTGATGACACCACAGGGCCTCAAATCGCCTTTGCCTCAATTTTACGCTCAGTTGTATCAGTCAGCACCTCATGAAGGACACTGGAGACAGCAGATAAGGTATGGCTATGGCTTAACTGTTTAAGAAAAAATATAAGAAAAAAAAGATGGCTGCCTGCTACAGATCTACTTAAAATAGTCCTTGTGGGCTGAATAATAACATGGATGTCCCACCATCTCAGTTCAAATTTAACTGGATGCTATTTTGGCTGTTTAGCAAACCTTTCCCCACTGTGCCTCATTATATTTCTATTTATTCAGACACCCCACTTTCCACTTGTTAAGGTCTTTGTGTGATGTAGGTGCTTTTTCTGACGTCGTATTCAAAACATGAAGAAATTTTGAGCACTATTTAACATGTATGAAAGAGAATTCAGCAAAATTTAGCTAATTAAAAAAACAAGGCAAAGAACACGGTGCGCATTAGGTTTGGAAGATGGGACAAACACATAGGCCATTAGTGTTAAACTGTCTCAGTGACTGACCGTGTGTAACTGTTTTAATCATCACAAACAAATGTGCGCTTATATGGTTGCCGCAAGAGCATTCAAGGGTTTAAACATATATTTAACAGGTAAGGCAGGATTTCTAAGTCTTCAGTAGTTACAGTGGGGGGGCTACATTCACAAGTATTGTGCGCAGTGTCTTGCACAGCATAAAACACTTTACTTTTCAAAAGATTTAATATCATCTCTTCAATGGCATTGTATGCATTATAGTGCAGCTTTGCTTACGCGACATACAGTTGATGAATATAACATCTATCACCTGTTAAAAATGGTGATTGCGACCAATTGGATAAGACTTCCCATCGTCCAATCCTAATATGTAAAAGATATAGAAATATGGTGGCACAGAATAACTTCCTGAAAGTAAAGATATGGCCCAAGATATTCCAACCCAAGTTATGGCCATGGATCAAACTGGGGGCATCAATACCACTAGATGGACCACCATGGAAATCTGAGCAGATGAACACCTCTTCCACACTCAGGCCAAACTAGGAGTTTTGTTCCAGGTTACCCATGGAGTCCTATCAGAGTTTACTCCACACTTTTAATATTTTCTAGTCACAGAGGACTTTAACATCTTTCTCTTTGACAGTCTGCATCCTTAAAAAAAATGTCATTCCACTTTTGGTCCCATTTTCCTTTCTGTTATTCATCTTCAGCATCAAACGCCGGAGTAACGGTTTCAAGGTTTCAGATTGTTCCTTGTAGTCCAGTGTAGATGGCTGGCTTGAATGTATGATGGTGGTTTAGGCTACTCACATTCAATGATGTTCAAGGCAGGCGCAGTCATTTGTGAAATACATAGATTGGCCTCTGAAAACCTGTCAGGATGATAGATAAATAAATAAATAAAGATGAACATGGCAGCAAACTACAATGCTGGATACAATCCTGAGAATATATCTGCTTTGACAAATCATTGTGTAGTTACCTCTTACTGAACACTTGGGGGGCCCAATGTATTCAAAACTGGTGAAGCCCACTTCAGTTGTAAGATATGACGAAAACAGGTCAGGTTTGAGACGGATGCTGTGATAATTCCTGCTAATATTATCCTGTCAGGCAAGGGGAAAAAAGGGAACATTTGTTATATTTCAGCCAATCAACCAGGTTTTTTAAATGACCGATTTATATTCAGACAGTCTTCCAGCAATACAAACGTCAACCATGTCATCTCAGGTTCTTACAGTTAGCTTCTTTCTCCTCACGTAGGACTCCCAGGGCTGTGGCTCCAGGATGAAAAGGCCCCCATGACGGAGATGTCTGTAGACCCTCTTAAAGAGCCGCTTGAGGCCACTGTCCCCCCAGTTCAGGTGGACCCATTTAGTGACGCTCAAACACAGAATCACATCATATTCTGGTCGCTGTGTCAAAAGAAGATTATCGCTCTCCAGTACATAATTAGCCTAAAGGAGAGAAGAGATGAGGTGAGAAAAATAGGCCCTTCTTGTGCAATTCAATTTCATGGATCCAATACAGACTTCTTTTGAAGCTGGTCACTGCTGAGAAATTGGAAACTGATTAACCTCCCAAACTAGAATCTCAATCTCACATTTCTACCTGTTGAGTTTTGGTCAAAAATCAAAAACTGTATATAAAAGATGGAAACAGCCGTCATGACATCATTCATTTATAAAGTCCTGATCTGGGGTTTCGAACATGGCTATTTGGTCAGTGCTATCTTTGATATTTTACTTATTTATTTATTTTAGATCAGTAGCCCTGAAAAAGCAGTAGATCTGACTGAGGAAATGGGGAACAGCATTATGGGAATAGTCACTATTTTGAACACTGATAATATATATATGTATTTTCCTGTGACCCTTTGTGGGTCACAGAAAAGCCAAAATCTACAGTGTTTAGTACACTGTTAATGCCGTAAAATAAACCCACTGCCCACATTTGAGAACATTCTTTAAAAAAAAAAAAAAAAAAATTCTCTCAAAGATGAAGCTTAGTTTTTAATATTTAAATGTTCCGATTAGTAACTAAGAAAAATTCATCAAAATCTCAGAAGGGTACTGCCCTAAAATATATTTCCATTCATTTTACCAGTGTCTGGTATAAAGCAATGCACCTCCACTGGCAGAAAGTAGTAGTAGTGCTAATCTTCAACCAGCATTAAAAGATAAAAGTAGAAGAACACATTAATAACCTGACATCCTGATAAAACTGATAAAATCTTTTTACATTGTCAGCCACATGCACCCCACTTTGATTTTAAGTGGGCTGGACTAGTAACACTCCCTCCTACTGGTAATGTAAAGACATTTAAAATCCCAGCGATATCTTAATATAAGAAAAAGAAACACACTTTTAACAACACAGCTCAGTTTTTCTACACAATAAGAAGAAACATTGCTGTAGTAAATTAAAGAAATCTGTTAGCATGAATAAATAAATGTAAAATTACAGAAAAAAAAAAAAGTTCTGATAGCTCACTGCTCAGACTGTCCTGCAATTACAACACCTTTTCTGCCTTTTTTATTTTTTTTAATTGTTAATCTACAACTTCATTATTTTGGTGTGCTATCAATATCCAATTCCACTATCACAGAAGAGGCAGTTATCAATTTCCTTTGGAAACTATGTATTTTTCCCCTTTTCCATTCAACAAATACATATAAAAGGACTGCAGAGTGCAAAAGCAAGTGTGGCTTAAACACAGTTGATTTCAGACACTTTAACGGAACCTATAATATTTATTATATCACAATATTAAATTGCTCTTTGCCGTTTTTACCTATTAGTTCAAAATCACCAGTTACCTAAAACTCTCTCACACACACACACACACACACACACACACACACACACACACACACACACACACACACACCCCAAAGTAATAATGCAGGGTTAACATATAACAAAAAATATATAAAATGGTTTTTCTTGATTTTTACTACTTTCAACACTGTAGAGACATACTGAGGTCATCAGATATATGAAGCAAAATATATGGAATTATGTAGCAAAGAAAAAAAAAGATAAATTCCTCAAATTCCTCAAAGTAGCCTCCCTTTGCTTTGTTGACAGCACTGCAAACCCTTGGCCTTCTCTCAGTGAGCTTCATGATGTAGTCACGTGAAATGGTTTTCACTTCACAGGTGTGCCTTGTCAGGATTACTTGTGGAATTTCGTTCCTTCTTAATGGGGTTGGGACCATCATTGGGGTTGTGCACTAGCTTCATGAAGCTCATCGAGGGAATTCCAAGAGTGTGCAAAGCAGTAATCAAAGCAAAGTGTGGCTATTTTGAAGAATCTAAAACATAAAACATGTTTTGAGTTATTTCACATTATTTGTTTACAACATTTACAACATCCATACGAGTTAATTTATAGTTTTGATGGCTTCAGTTAGAATCCGCAAAGTAAAGAGTCATGAAAATAAAGCAAAACCATTAAATGAGAAGGTGTGTCCAAACTTTTAACTCGTAGTGTACATTGTTTTTGTTTGGTTTTTTTTTATTTTTATTTCCTCCTAGTTAGTTCATTTACTCTGTTTTTTGGGAAGCATTTTACAACGCTGGTTTTGATAAGTGTTATGCAAATAAATTTTACAACCAATTACTGTATGGATTCATCATAATACCTTTTAATATTTAGCCACGGCTCAACTAATGTGACAATAATAAAATGCAAAGGTCAGTTTTTTTTTTAGATATAATATATATATATAACTGTTTTATAGTGGGGAAGAAAAACAAAAATTCACAGTGAGAGGAAGTGTGTGCACAACTTGCATCAAGTTCTCTTGAGAGGCTGGTCAGTTCTCATAATGCACACACCTTTTTGTGCATTTTTACATTTTATTCAGTTACCCTAACATTACGTTATAAAGCAGGACACAGTGTCTAATTTTTTTGAATTTGCCATCTAGGCTTAAAATATGCAGCAACACAGAAATCTGAGCCATATTCCCAAAAGGGAAAAAATAAATTAAAAAAATCCTCTCTTACCTTGATGAAGGACACATTTGAAGGGAACTCCCCAGGCTGCACCGTGGATGTTTGTGTTAGCGGGGGTGCAGCAATGGGACCCCTGGAGATCCGTAGGGATACAGGAAAAGAGCAGCTCTCAGAGTGATCAGCGGGGGGTGAATCACAGTCTTCTTGCTCCATTTCCTCTGTTTTGCTGCCCTGCCTCTGGGTCTCCATCTCATCCGTGTGACACGACTCATTGTCATTTCCATCATCTGCAGGGCCACTTTCTGCTTTCACTGGTTTCCCATTTTCGTCCCTGCTCTCGACTTCGTTGTGCTCTTTTTCTGTGCCTGTGTGACTCGCGTTTCCATTTGTCTCCTCCTGTTTACTAGTCTTTTTGCCCTGCATTGCTCGCCTGGCCTCTTGGGTCTGCAGCTCAGACAGATAATGTCTTATGTTTTTACGAGCTGCATGTATCAGACCACTGTCAATGTCAAGGCCCAATATGCGGGCGGGTCTTAGCATTTTGGCGATATAGAGCGTTACATGGCCTGAGTTGCACCCCAAATCCAGTACTTCTTTACCTCTAAACCACTCGGGACGAAGCAAACGTAAACGAGGGTCTTCACTGCAGCCCGGGTTGCGGTATCCATAATACTTGTTGTAATTCCCATACTGGAACTTCTTCTGCTGTTCCTTTGTATGAGAGTGGGGCTGCTGGTGCTGGCGTATTCCAGGGCCTATTTTGGAACCAGATTTTGGTGTGTGAAAGGAATTTCTTGCTCCCCCTGCACCAAAATGCCTGTCTCCAGGTCCCGACTTGCCAATCGGAGTAGAATGGGTGACAGGGGGCTCCATTTTGCCCGAGTTGCGCCTTCGCTTGCGTCTACTTGTGTGCTGGTATGGTGCCCCTGAAGTGGAATCCTCCATGGATGCAGGTGGCATTTCCTCCTTGCAGCTTGCTGAGCTGCAATCTGTGTGCTCGTGGGACTCTGCCATGACACTAGAAACACTACCGGATTCGTTGTTGGATTCTAGTGCAGAACATGAGGCTAAGGTACCTTGAAGAGGTACAGAAGGACCTGTTTTAACTTCACTTTTTCCTGATTCTGAGAGGTTCATTTGTGTGGCTGAAATCCCAATACCGCCACCACTCCCACCTCCACCACCTCCTCCTCCCCCATGGTGCCTGTTGCGGTGTCTCTTCCTTCCTCCACTCTTGAAGGGAGAAGCCAAAAAGCTGCTGTCAGCTATACCACTGTTCAGGTTCAGTGGATCTGTGATGTCCCTGGGGATGAGTATCTCCACAGGGTCTCGACTTTTTGCTGGCAGCGGAGAGGATTTGGGAGTCTCTGCATTCAGCGCCTTGTTGACCTCCTCATCCAGCAGGCTGTTGAGATTCAGTGGGTCAAAAATGTTCCCACCCAAGAGGAAGTTGGTGGGCAGGACAGAATCGCTCTCAGAGTTGGCCCTTCGTCTCCGTTTGCCAGATGAAGGATGCTTGAAACTAGAATTTGCAGTGTAGCGCCGCTTTGTTAGCTTCGTTTGTTGTTGCTGCTGCTGTTGTTGTTGTTGTTTGGAATGATGAAAGCTATTTCTGCGATTGATGCTATTCTCGTTCCCTCTGGCTCTCTGTCCAGCATTGTCTGCGAGGGTGAGCGCATCAGTTGTGCTGGTGTGTTTTGGCGAGGCAGCAGTGCCCAGAAGAGGGCAAGCAGCTGCAAAGTCAGGGGTAGCTGCAGTTCCCTCCATCATCACAGACACACCACCGTAACCTCCAGGACAATCCGTGAGCTGCAGAGATGACGTCGAGCTAGGCTGTGGACTGCCCATTTTTGCAGTATCTTCATCAACAGACATCTCTTTTGATTTTCAGAGCTGATGAAGACATAGAAAGTTTTTTGTTGTTGTTGTTGTTTTGTTTTGGGGGGTTTTTTTTTTTGGGGGGGGGGGTAATTTTCTGAACCTGAGAAACAAAAGAGACAGAGAAGTTACAGGAAGGAAAACTCATGTCATAAACTTAACATTCTTTTAGATATGGTGAACAAAATTGCTTTAAACATGATGCCTCCTTATTGTTGTCATTACACACACACACACCTGTTAAGTAAAGTAACATAAGTTGGCTAATATTACAACAAAAATATGCTCAAGCCATCCTGGGATGTCCAGGCACTTGCACATCCAAGGGCCCCTGTATCTGTATTTATACCTATGTGGTGGGAGTTAAAAAATAACCCTTTACATTCCACTGTGATTTCCTAATAACGATACACAAAATTCATCTTTTTAGATACAGAGAATCTCTTGGCTCACACCCTTATCACATCTGTAATGTGGTATCTGAAGCGTGTCTACACAGGGGTTGCTGACCTGAAAAGTTTAGGAGTCCCCGTCTAGCACTGTTACCCAGTTAGCAAGCTAGCTCTTAGCTTCTCTATCGCGGGCCAAGAAGATTGAAACGTCGAGTAAACGTTACGGTCTACTCCGGCCAGAAAGCGCTACCAGACAAGCACCAAAGTACCCACCTCGATATGCTGCTGCCCGAACCCCACTAAAATCGTGAGTCACACTCACGAAAGTGATACCATTTAACAGATGGCCACGCGTAGTCAACAGGGTAGCAACCACCATCAAAATATAACAGTCTCACCTCGCAGCTCGCGACTCTCCCCGCCTCCGGCCGGACTGTCACTACCCCGCACTCTCTCCGCTTGAGCTAACGTTAGCGCAGCTAGCACAAGTGTCCCTACAGCGACACAACAGTGCTAAGCTACGCAAACAAGCGAGCAGGCACGGCACGGGTATCCTGCACTAGCCTGTAGGCAGCAAAGGCTCCGGTGGCCACGAAACTGTCTCATCGACTTCTTCAGTCAACTCCTAGTGGGCCAGTGTGAGGCAGGTTGGTGAATAAATTATTCCATTCGCTGACAGAGGCGGCATGGCGGCGCATCCGGGCTCCGAGCTGTAGCCCAAGATGACTGGGGCGGAGATCTCTGACTGGTGGCTGCGAGGCGGTGAGGAGAACTCCCCTCTACGATATTATAATGAGCCTCCTACTGCAGGTAACATCAGAGCTGATGATAGTTTTGTTATTGATTGATTAGCAGCTTAAATTTAATTCATTTATTAGACAATATATAAAAGGGAACAACTTAACAAAACAGGAGGGCTGAGGGACACTCAAAAGTGAACATAGAGCTTTCCCGCCTTGGTTTACTACCCTGACTATCAATTCAGCTAGTTGAGATTAGTTTCTTTGTTGCTACTCGATTATTCGACTAATTTGTATAGTCCTAAAGTCAGACTTTAATGCATACACCCTTACAGCCCTAGTAGACTAATATTAAAGTAGGCCTTAATGGTAGCCTGAGTACTGCATAGCCTGCACATTAGGGTTTTATAAAGTTTTGTAAAGCAGCAACCTCACAGTTTCCTTTTGTATGTCCTTTCCTAACTGATGTGCTCAATGCACTTTTGCAAATGCACGTTTCTGATTATGCATGTCAGGGGTATCACACATGAGGACTGTGGGCCAGAATCAGTCGGCAAAAGCAGCCCACTGGATGGAAAATGTGAAGGAGGACATAAACTATTTATATTTAACTGAATTTTAACAACTTCTACAGCGTCTCCTTCCCACATGGCCATTTATGCTACAACAAAGTAAACAATACACAAACAATTAAAAAAAATAAGGTTCCAGTTTTTCGCTATCTACTGTAGAAATGTATGATTTTTTTTTATAGTGGGTTAATAGTATAAATAAAAGGCATCCAAAACATTGACAAAAATGTTTTTGTTTCAACATTTTAGTTTGTGCAATTTTTCTCTCATTTTACGCACTTATTTCTTACAATTTAAGCCTTAATCAGAAAAACTGCAATGTATTGTTGAAACTGCCCTTTTTTCCCCTAGTATTAAAATATTTCAAACATTAAGTATGTAGTGGAACTTTTTATACAGTGACAGAAAGGGGAGTTTCACTGGTTCAGCTCATTTAAGATCAAAGTGTGCTCTACTTAGCACCAATATTCACTAATATTCAAGAAGCAGTAGCCAAACAATCCCTGTAGTTATAATCCCTAAACATCACACGCACACATTTGTACCCTTTTTAGTACAGAGTAGCCTATGTAACATGAAGGTATATAGTGTGATGAGAGCTCACACTATATATGCAGGCATAATCACACCCATTGTAGGTACATGCATACCTTCATAGGGTGTGAACTTATTTTTGCTTTTAGTTTTGAAACTGGATGTCTCTGTCCCACTACAGCCTTTGCTTAACTGTCTGCATGATGTTAAAGACTGGTTAACACAGAAATTTCTCACACTAAATGAAAATACGACTGAAGTTATGGTATTTGGAACTCATGCCCCTTTGAACAAGTTAACTGACACCCTCGGTCCTCTTGCTTCTCATCTTTCTCACACTGTAAGGAATCTCGGAGTGTTTTTAGATAGCTCTTTTAAATTAGAGAAGCAAGTGTCCACAGTTGTGAAAACAAGTTTTTATCAGTTATGTGAAATTGCCAATTCTCTCTATTTGGGTCTTCAACACTCATCTCTCCATCACTTGCAGTTCGTCCAAAATGCTGCTGTGAGTCTTTTAACAGGTTTTAGAATGTATGAACACATCACTCCAGTTTTCGCAAATTTACAAGTATCGTATTGATTCTAAGATTCGTTTACTTTTAAAGTTTTAAATAATATGGCGCCTAGTTATTTAAACAAACCCCTCAACATGTATGACCCCAAAAGAGTGCTGAGATCATCTAACTAGATGCTTTTAGCACAACCGAGGTCTAGATTGAAGCATAGAGGAGATCGGGCCTTCGCAGTAGCAGCACCCAGACTCTGGATTAATCTGCCAGAGGATATTCGTACTTCAGAGTCTGTTCAGTCTTTTAAATCGCATCTTAAAACTTTTTTACTTTGGCTTTTAATTCGAGTTCAGTTTGAGTACCATCAGGCCTGTTTTATGTTTTTAATGTTAATTTGTTGTCTTCTCATTTATCTGTATTTGATTCAAATTTATCTATATTTGTTTCCCTATTGCTTTCTCTTGTTCTTAACTGATTGTGAAGGACTTGGGTTAACTCTTTTGAATTTTGGTACTATAGCTTTGATTCTAACTTCAAAGTTAATTTAAGTGACACACTTTACAAGAAAGCCCTGTAAAGTGTGTCATAATTGCTATCTTGACCAGTGTTTAGAGCAGGGTTTTCAAACTCATTTTACATGTGAGGTCAAATATAGCGCATGTCAGTAAAAAGGCCCTTTCTGTCAGTGGAAATAAGTTTAGATGCACATTTCATTCCTGCCATATTTCAGTATATGAAAAAATGAAGTGCAATTTCAACAGCACATCTCAGTTGTATTGCATGGTAGAGAAATGCCACTCTATTTAATTAAAGAAATTTGTCAACATGAACCTTTGGGGCTTAAATTGTAAAACATAAATGTGTAAAATTACAGAAAAAGTTCTGGCAGCTCATTGTCCAGACTTTTAATGGAGAAAGTTTTTTTTTAACCCACAAATAATAAAAAAAACAGACATTTCTACTGTGCGTTATCCATCCATTTTTTTCCACTTATCCGGGGCCAGGTCGCGAGGGCAGCAGCCCAAGCAGAGAAGGCCAGACCTCCCTCTCCCCAGCCACCTCCTCCAGCTTATCCGGGGAAACGCCAAGGCGTTCCCAGGCCAGCCGAGAGATATAATCTCTCCAGCGTGTCCTGGGTCTGCCCCGGGGCCTCCTCCTGGTGGGACATGCCCGTAAAACCTCGCCCAGAAGGCGCCTAGGGGGCATCCTTGTCAGATGCCCGAACCACCATAACTGGCTCCTTTTGATGTGGAGGAGCAGCGGCTCTACTCTGAGCCCCTCCCAAATGGCCGGACCTCTAACCCTATCTCTAAGGGAGAGGCCAGCCACCCTTCGGAGAAAACCCATTTCTGCCACTTGTATTCACGATCTCGTTCTTTTGGTCACTACCCACAGCTCGTGACCATAGGTGAGGGTAGGGGCGTAGATCGACCGGTAAATTGAGAGCTTCGCTTTTACACTCAGCTTCACCACAACAGACCGGTACAGCGTCCGCATCACTGCAGCCGCTGCACCAATCCGTCTGTCGATTGTGCGTTGTGTGGAGAGGAAAAAAAGAAACAAGCTTTTTTTTGTCATTTAATAATCTATTATCTTGATGTACTAAAGACTCAGGGGGAGGACATTAATCAGTCAGACAAGCTTTACATTTTTTGAAAGTAGACTTAAAAGTCCACAATGTATGCTCTTCTTCACATTTTTCAAAGATTTCTGATTCTGGGCCTTTTGTTCAACACCCCTGGTCTACACTGAGCCTTTTATAAACCTCTGCATCAGCTACAAATTGTGTGCAGTGTACAGGCAGCTTCTTTTCACTTCCATCACCTTTGAATTATAATTATCAAAATTTCAAGACACGGAAAACTTGATGTTTGGTGGTGACAAGGAAACATTTACTGAAAATGATAGATTTTCTGTAAATGTATAGCTTTGTCTGTCATTGAAACAGAAACATTAGAACTTAAACTTTAAATATAAATAATAATAATGGATTGCATTTATATAGTGCTTTTCTAGGCACCCAAAGTGCTTTACAATTCCACTATTCATTCACTCTCACATTCACACACTGGTGGAGGCAGCTACAGTTGTAGCCACAGCTGCCCTGGGGCAGACTGACAGAAGCAAGGCTGCCATATCACGCCATCGGCCCCTCTGGCATAAAAAATAAGTGTGAACTGAACTAAACCTCATTGTGTTATGGCCGCTCAGACTGTCCTGTTAGTATAAATTAAAATATGAAGTTTATACTAACTCATAGAAAACGTCAGTGTACTTTGATGTTGTATGGATGGATCAAGTAAAAGGTATGAAAATACAATTAAAAGTTCAAAAAGCACTCCTTCACTTTTTATAAACTGAGTGGGCTGGATTGGAGTCTCCTTTGTTATCATTTTTAAGCAGGGGCAAGAGGTACTGGAATTTCCTGTATCTTGTTTTTAAAACCTTTTGGAAGATAACCTACTCTCTTAAAATAACAGTTAATGGTCCAACCCTAAAGTGAATCTCTCGACATGGCATGCTTTATATCCTGTATTTTTTTTTTAGCTAGTTTTTTTTTCTATGATACAAATTAACTGTAAAGTAAGCTATGGTAAAATGAAGCCAAGACAAGTTGTAAAACATGTTTAATTTGACCTGGCCTGCTCAGTAAACTCCTTTTCCTTCCCCCGGCGATAAAGACTGATATATCATATTAATACCAATATTATTGTGCTTATTAATGTGCAATATATATTTGTGTAAGCTCATTATTTAGTGCAGTTTATTTACAAAATTAGTTATAAAGTTTCTCTAGGTGCAAAAATAGAACCCACCCAGTCCATCTTCATAATTTCTTTTAACAGCATATACTTCTGTCTCCTTGGCAGCTTGTTTCTGCCACTGAAAAAAAAAGTATTTAATGACAGCAAATTCCACGTTCTATTCCTTATTTTCTATATTTCCCAAGATGTTTCAGTTAGTATGTTGAAATTTTGAGATAATAAATTTTACTTATAGATTGCAGTTTATTTGTTTTATTTTTGTTTTTATTTTTTTCAGAGGTGGAAACCAGGATCCATAGTCTCCCAATCTTTTGTATTTTGTACCTTAGAATAAAAGATAAAGAGATGCTGTGCTGAGGGTGGTGCTATAGCATTTGGGATTTACTGAAGATGCTGTCCTCTAATTATCCAGAAGGGGGAGACAAAACATGATTTTGATACTATGCTGAGAGTACACCATGGACTGCAGATATTCACCTTGGTAGGATTTCTTTTATATAAGTGTTAAGTCTAATTGTTGAATGTTGCCATTGTGTTTCTTAAATTTGTACAGTCTTAGTTCAAGCAGTAGGATCAAAGCCATTCCTTTGATCCTGACCACCTCTCCAACCACTCTGTGCTGGGGGAGGTTTTATTGTAGATACATCCTATCTGAAAGATCTGTTTCTTTTGATGTAAACTTCCTGGGTTTACGACCCTTTGGTCAGCAGGAGGTCTGACACACACACACACACACACACACACACACACACACACACACACACACACACACACACACACACACACTCTTACAGAAGTTCACACATATACATAAAATGCTTTGTCTTAGAACCAAGGGGGCGTGGCTTTGTTCTGACGTGTTTTGTGTGAACTGTCTCTCAATAAAAGGTAGCAGGAGGAGGTCAGATCTGGGGGTCATTATTTTCGTGGTGGACACAGACGAGGCCTCCCTTGCGCAAATAATCGATCGATCGACTGTCTTGTTTTTTTCATGATGAATAAATCTCTAGAATTAGCGGGGCTTGTGGAAACACAGACCCAACATAAGTTCTTCTTCTGGCTTAACATGTTGCAGTTACTGTTGTTGCTCTGCAGAAACATTGAATCCTAAATGTTACCTTTTAGCTTTTAGCAGATAAAGGAAGGCATTGCTTTTGAGAAGGTAGTTTTGTAGTCATGAGAAATTCTCAGATTGCAGTTGGTATGACTAATGAGTCTAAACAACAGAACGGCCTCATTCCAGCCACAGAGAGGCTCCGACACTGCTGCTGTGGCAACTTTAGTCTTCAGGTAAACGATGCCTCTAGTGAAATGTTGGAAGACGCTATTATCGCTCAAAAAAAAATCTGTAAAAAACTAGAATGCTTCAATATAGTTAAGAAAACTTTTTTGATTTAAGCCGCACTAAATAGAAACAGGAGCCTAACGCTTGATGTTCTTTCCCTTAGAGTTGACAGTATCCTCTTATAATTGGGTTCCAAAGCAGTGCCTTAGAGTCTGCTGGGTAAATGAGTCACCCCCAGCCTCTAATCTTTATAGAAGTGGAAAACAGAAGAGAGGGTACCTGTTCCCCCGCCTCTGTCTTTCTCTTTTCTCATGCTAATGAGGGTGCGGTCCTCAATCCCAGGCACCATCTGTCCTTCCTCAGGGTCTGGGCCCCAGCACTCCAGACGTGTCCAATTGTTAGTGTGTGTCCAAGCAGAAAGTGGTGACTACACATGGTTCTTGTGGCCCAATAGGCTGTACATCAAGAGCACGAGCCTTGATGCTTTGTGTTCAGGAACATCCACTGTTTGCTCTGCGTGTTCAGATTTTGTGTGTGATGTCATTGTAAGTAACCGTTGACCAAGGGATCACTGACAGGTCAGCATGCTATTGTAAGTGTCGCTGTCATAAGATATATTGGAGGTATTATGACTCATGTCTTGACTTAGCTAACAACTATAAATTTGATGCACAATTCATTCAATGTTGGCAGAGTGATGAGCACAGTTTTAATGATTCAAATTGAAATACGATTTTAGTTTTTGCTACATTTAAATTGTGCATTGCAAAAAAAAAAAAAGTATAGGACCGCATGAACAATAAATAAAAACAAGGTACAGTATTGTGCCAAAGTACTGAGCCATCTCTCTATATTTTGCAAGGAAAATGCAGAACACATGCAAACATGCATGGAGATACAGCACATAAGGCAAAAACAGAGTTTGCACTATTCTAACAAGCTTTACAGTAAATGTTTGTTATGAAAGTCTTTATTTGTAACTCTCTCAGGCAAGCTTTCTTGTCATTTCTTTAACCATGTATGCTTTTTATTGCATTGGCAGTGTGTTTGGAATGAATGTCATGCTGAAAATGAAGCTATTGGCAATCAAGTTGCACACCATGCCCATATACTGCAAGTTATTATCTAATAGCTCTTTGGTAGTTGTCTTGTTGGTGCAAAATGCTATTTTATGCCTGTCAAACTGCTCAACCTTTGACATTGTTCATTCAGTGTGTATTATTTGTCTTTGCAACAGGCTGCTGGTAACAAAGTACCTAAAGATGCCATTTAAAATTAGTTCTTTGCTACATTGCGTTGATTTAGGTGCATTTTTGGGTGTTTGTAAAGAAAGGTCAGGTAAGTGTGAACGGCTTCAATATTGTTTTACCTGTCCAAAGAAAAACTACTGAAAGCTTAGCTAAAAATATAAAGAATGAGGAATTGCTCAAGATTTTTGCACATAGCAGAATAATGACACAGAAAATGTATTTTCTTTCAAGTCGCTGTCCACCAAAATAGGATAACATATTCTGCAGTATATTCTTCATGCATTCAACCAAAGGAGGTGGATGCTGTGACCTCCTTGAGCTAATTAGTAAAGCTTTGGTGACATGCATCATCCCCACTGAGCTTAGATGAAATTGGGTGTCTGAGATGTGACAGATGGATGAATGAACTCAAGGACCAAACTGCCCTTTCTTAAGTCCATTATTGTAGTGGGAATAATAGAGTGACATATCAAAATGTCATTTGAAATTTCAGGAATAATAACCGGACATGATAACCTTTTGATTTAAATAAAACTAATTATTTTCTAGAGTCTAAAAGATTAAAGGATGGGTAAGTTGCAAAATATTCAAAAGTCAAATTAGGTAAATATTTTCAAAATTTTCTCCCTAAAACAGCACACTGTTGAACTTTAAAGTTAAAAGAAAAGTCTTTTGGGGGGCCTTCACATTCTCACGCAAGGAAAATTTGGAGGAACATGCCCTTTCGTCATAAATTCAGTAAAAAAAAAATTCTCATCTTGTCTTTCTATTAAGTATTATGCAGCTATAATGAGGTGTGCACAGTAACCCATCTAAGAATCCTCGTGAACTGACAAGCTAGCTTACCAGTAAACTGACACTACACTGACAAGCAGATTATGACTTTCCATTGGGCATGCCCTCCTCATTTTCAAAGCTACATGCTGCTGGCTGCATTGAGATTAGTTATTGAACTGTCCAAGCAAAGGGAAACAAGGCCGCTTCAGAGCGACTGCACACAATAAGCCAGCTGTCAGTGGGAGGGGCTTTTTTTCAGACCAGTGTTGTCATGGATAGTACTTTTGTGCTGCGTTGCCCTTTGAGAGTTGATAGGTGCGCGTATGCAAAGCTGCTATGCACTGATTAATATTGACAGAAGGCTTGATCGAGGACAGGCAAGTGGGCAGAGTTCAAGCGTGCAGCGGGGTTTATGCAACACAGAAATGTCAGTAAAGGTTACGTGAAATATGGACACCCTGTTTGCACACTCGTAGTTTGTGAATAACCATGAGGGGAGACAGCCTGCAGAGTGTGTATTTGTCCAAGAAAGTCTGATGCATATGGATAGGGAGGACTAGATCAGCCAGATCGCCCCAAAACAAGACAAGAGGACACAGTATGATCTGATAGACTGTGGTTACAGTGGCATTACAGCTGCCACGAAAAAATAGCTTGTTTCTAGACACACACGCGCATGCACACACACACTAACTGACTCCCAGAGGTCTTTCATTTGCCTCCTCACACCTGTTTTAAATTCAAAGGTGTGTCCCTGAGCCTCGTCTTGGCAGCATCAGAGCTGATGTCCTTGGTCAGTGTTTTGTTTGAGTGTGATTTCACAATGCTACACCGAATGATAAACCTGCACCTCTATGCTGCAATAACAGTGAAATAATGTACAAGAGTGGTTTAGTGTTATGATTTTTAAACCGTCGTTTACAGCCTTCCTTTGTTATAATTGGGTTACAAAGGGATCCAAACAGTGCAAGACTAATATGCATTTTCATAAGGTAATCTTGTGGCCTTTAGGCAGAATTTCTTTTTTCATTGTGTTTAAAAATGTGATGTAACACCATGCCATTTTAAATGAATTACACTGATGACTTATTATATCAGAATTTTAGTCATTTAAAAGTGTTTTGCTAAGCCCAAGCTTGTTACATACCACTGTAATACTGAACAGTCTGCAGCCTTGTTTTAAAGACTGAGACCCCAAATCCCCCCACACCTACCCACTCCACCAAAAGACCAGATTTCCCACACTGCATCTATCAGAGGCTGTAGTACCCTGAATGGTAAAAGTTAATGTGTTTAACAGCAGAATGAGACTGTGCTGAGTGCATACTATTTAACACTAACATCTATTTATTACCTTTTTTTTTTTATCAGAACAAATGTATCAAATTGATTTTATAGCTGTTACATTACATTAAACACATCATAAGTGTTACTCTTCTCAGAGTAGCGCACACTACTCTACACAAAATATCAGAAAGACCAGCCTCCATTCACACCAGCGCCACACCACCCACATGGATAACAGTGTGGCACAGCCTACCATCCATGATCCAAAACACAGAGTAGCAGAATATATTCTCCCTTTCAGCCTTCGCATCATCTTTGAATAGACCAGTTGGGGGAGAAAAACGTAATAGAGTCTGCATTTAAAATCATTGCAAAACAGCTATGTTAAGTGCACAACATTAAACCGTGCTGTAATCTGTAATTACTGTGCTCTGCTCTCTGTGCTTACATTACAGTTCAGCATTTTTCACTCTGAAAAATGAGCAGGCTTAATGAGCGCCTTGTCGTAACCTATCAATAGGTTAGTCATAATCAGCAGGATAGAGGCCCACTGACCTCAATTATGTTCCTTTGGGGGGATAATCTCAGCTGCGCCAGCATACACAGAAACTTATTCTGATTGTGGTTGTTGCACAGATGAGTGTCTTATACATGACACAGTGCACAGTGGAGGGTTTAGACGAGGTAATTTGATATGTTAAAATTTAGTGAATGAAAACAACAAAAGACAAGCATGCTAAGAAAGTATGCGTTCCTAAACTACATGAACCTAATCAGCATTAACAATTATTTTAGTATTGTGTAGTTGCTAAAATAATTTATTGATGCCCATACAAGAAATCAAAGTTGTCTTTGGGGGTTTTACATTCTTTACATACACCTCTGCTATATATATATATATATATATATATATATATATATATATATTTCCTGTGAGGCTTAAAAGTCTCTGAAGATTCCCTCTACCTCTTCTCCCAAGGCGCAGTGAGCGCTACCATAATGTGATAGTCTAAACCATAATTTGATATGTTTTATACACTAGTGATTTACCACTGCTGTGATTATTTGATTCCAAACCAAAGAACCCATCATCTCAAATGTCTTCCTTCCATTTTGCCCAGTGAAAGGCTTCATTCTTCTTGGACTGATGAAGAAGAATCCTCAGGAAATGCTGTACACAAGCCGTGATGACATTTCACATTTATATTGCAGACAGTTATGCTTGCAAAATGTGTGATGTTTTTGTTGATCACTGGCTTTACAGAGTTGGTTACCAGAGCGGTTCACCCTGAGATCAAAAAGGTGGAACAGGATTGGAAAGCTTCTTTGCATTTCCTTTTCCTCAGAAGGCAAAAACCTTTAAAGAATAAATAATAAATCCACATCTTACAATTCTTTATGGCAGTATGTGTAAGATACTGGAAAAACTAGTTCACTCCTTTAATGTTACTTGCCTATGTGGTGTTAAATATATACAGTATCCTGCTGATAAGACACGTCATCAAACAAAACTGCATCGCGACAAGTATGGCTTAGAAGATGAATCTACATTTTCCTTGAAATGAGTCACATGTCATGAAAACAAGTATATTCTAGGTTTGTTAATAATGTTCCGCAGTAATCGAGATCCCACCATGAATTCAATTCAGTCTACTTCAGTTTTATTTATGTAGTGCCAAATTACAACAGCGCTCGCCTCAAGGTGCTTTATATGGTAAGGTAGAGACACTGCAATAATAGAGAGAGAACCCCACCAATTAAATCATCCAATGAGAGCAAGCACTTGGCAACAAGGGGAAGGAAAAACTCCCTTTTAAGTGGGAGAAACCTCCAGCAGAACCAGGCTCAGGCAGGGGCAGCCATCTGCTGTGACTGGTTAGAGATGATGGGAGGAAAGGACCTTACGCCATAACCTTCCACACCAATAAGAAGCATTATGGGCTGTGTGGACCCCGACACATAGTTATATTTCTCAGGAGATGCATGTCAGATTACATGGGTGGTTACGTCATAGGGTAAAGAAGGCTTTCCAGTTACACTGTAAGTTAATACGTAGATTTCCTGCTGAAGCAAAAATTGCACATTGAGCCCTTTACATATTCACATACAAGGTATTTGGAAAACATAACTTTTTCTATGCATTTTTGTCCAGAAATAAACAATTTTGTTGACTGAAAATCAAGCTTTTGAAAGATTTTTCCAGGTTGATTATTTCCATCTCCATTTCATTGATTACATGTGGATGATAATAATAAATATAACTTAAAGGTGCACACTTTTGATGTTTTTATGTCTTTTTTGATGTCAGATTGTGTATGCTATTGTTCATAAGCTTCTGATTGGCCAATATTCTCTACAGTATCGACACCTGTTGCTGTAGCTCTTGTTTTGCATTTCCCGAGGTTTGAGATCTTTTCCAAAATGAAAGATACTTGTGTACTTGAGGAAGGAGACTTATGCTGGAAAGCTGCATCTATAAAACATTTAGGTGCAGTGCATAAGCTCATATATCTGTGAGTCAGATATCAGACTAATAAAATACTCAAATTTTAGTCTGCAATAGTGTATGGAAACCAGTGTGATAGCACAGCTGTCAGTTAAGGCTGCTACACTCCTAGCTATGAGAATTAACATAATCCATATGCAGAAGTTATTAAGAACAAACACAGTACAGTTGTTATGAAGGGGAAGGCAATGTACCAGTTTGTTATAAAAAATTATTATTATTTTTTTAAAATCTTGTGTTTACCTGGGTATTTTAACAGGTCTATTCATGTAGTGTTTAACTCTAGTTCTTGGCACTTCTACAATGGCTTCATTTTGCCAGTTTGGAAGTTGGTTTAAAGGAAAAATATTTTAACATGTGAGGAAAAATGGAGGAAAAAGAGCACTGAAGTGAAATAAGCTGGCAATATGCTTTAAATTACCACTTTGTGGCTCTGTTTTTGTCAGAACCTACTTTATTAATATACTGTAGTAGGGCTGCACGATTAATCGTTAGAAAATCGCGATCTCGATTCATACTTATGTGCGATCTCATTTCCAAATGACAACGATTTAAAAAAAAAAAAAAAGACGACGATTGTACCGCATTTTGATCCGGGACTTAATCTGCATGAAAACAAGCGCTCACTCCTCCTGCTCAACAAATGACAAGGGCGGAGCCTTATACCACGTGATACAGAAGCTGTGCCGTATTTGTAATGCTTAAATGTTTGATATTACAAAGATAATCTGGGTAAATATAAAATGCAATATTCTAATTAAGCTCATCTTGTAACCGGAAGGTTGCCGGTTCGATCCCCAGCTCTGTCTGTCTTGGTCGTTGTGTCCTTGGGCAAGACACTTCACCCTACCGCCTACTGGTGTTGGCCAGAGGGGCCGATGGCGCGATATGGCAGCCTCGTTTCTGTCAGTCTGTCCCAGGGAAGCTGTGGCTACAGCTGTAGCTTGCCTCCACCAGTGTATGAAGTGAGAGTGAATGAATAGTGGTATTGTAAAGCGCTTTGGGTGCCTTGAAAAGCGCTATATAAAATCCAATCCATTATTATTATTATTATTATTATTATTATTATTATTATTAAGGCAAACCCTGATGGCCAGACATTCTTCTTGAAAATGTTTTTGCAGAGAGCAGAATTCATGTCTCCATCAGTTAGGGCAAGTTTTCCAGGTCCAGCCCCAGACCATTACACTACCACCACCATGTTTGACTGTTAGGATCTTTTTATCTTTTTTATGAAATGCTGTGTTAGTTTTATGCCAGATGTAATGAGACCTAAACATTTCAGAAAAGTTCAGAATATTTTCACAAAGTCTTGGGAATCATCACAATATTTTTAATAATAATAATAATGGATTGGATTTATATAGCGCTTTTCAAGGCACCCAAAGCGCTTTACAATGCCACTATTCATTCACTCTCACATTCACACACTGGTGGAGGCAAGCTACGGTTGTAGCCACAGCTGCCCTGGGGCAGACTGACAGAAGCGAGGCTGCCATATCGCGCCATCGGCCCCTCTGGCCAACACCAGTAGGCGGTAGGGTAAAGTGTCTTGCCCAAGGACACAACGACCAGGACAGAGAGCCCGGGGATCGAACCGGCGACCTTCCGGTTACAGATACGCTTCCCAACCCCCTGAGCCACGGTCGCCCCGCAAATGTGACACGAGGCTTTTTGAGATGAGGTTTTTTTTCTTCTTGAATCTCTCTGATGGGTGCCATTTTTGCCCAGTCTCTTTGTTGTTGGTGTTGAATCATGAACTCTGACAAATGAAGCTTGTAGTTCTTCAGAAGTTGCTCTGGGTTCTCATGTGGGGATGGATCATCTCAGGTGTTCTCCCGACCGAAGTTTGGTCTGTTTTTAGCATCTTTTTACTGCCATTTGTGTCTGCCACTCAGGGACTCTCACATTAACTTTTATTGGGGGGGGGAGTTGGCGTTCATCGAAACTAGCGAGCTAACTTCGTTAAACTTCATAAATCCTGTTTTTAATGGATGCCTGGATGCTAAACTTAATTGTTACACCTGGTAGAGCAGCCACACTGATCATTTTATTAGAGATGAAAGAATGTAACTCTCAACGATGCTGCAGTGGTTGTTTCACTTTATGAACTGAAGAGGAGTTTGGACCCGGAAATGGCTAATGGCGTCAGGCTAAAGAGGGTGATGGCTCTCACAGTGGTGGAGCCTTTGAATTGGCTTTGTAACCCCTTCCAGACTGATAGATATCAATGACTGTGTTTCTTATCTGTTCTTGAGTTATCTGTTATTGAGTCTACTTCTTTGTCAGACAGGTTCCATTTAAGTAAGTTATTGATTAGACTCTGTCTTGCAGTAATCAAGATACCGAAACTGAACTCCGCTTTCCAAAAAGTGTGGTTAGTCGGTTATCTTTGAGTAAGTCAGGAAGGGGGCAAATAGTTTTTCACTGCACTGTATATGTTTTAGACAAGATTCTATGTAGATATATGTAGAAACTCATCTTTCTCTGTCTACAACACTAGTAAATTTCAGACAGGGCTTATTACAAAATGTCACCACAGAGATGCGCTCTGCGTCCAATGATATTTATAGGATTCTTTATATAAACCTGATCACTGACAGGAGCCTATGGATACTAGTAAATCATGCTCCTCTGAGATTCAGCTGCGACTTGTCCTGTCGGCTCCTGATCTGAGCTTTTACTGGCAAGCATTAGGAAATGATTTGCCTTGTGTATTGCTGAGCTAAGTTTAAGTAAACAGGAGCACATATTTAGAAAAGTATTGCGTGATTCACTGCAGCAGTGAGAATGGAAAATATATTAGTAATGGCAACACACAAATACAGCACAATTCTTGATGGAAGCAGAAAAGCTTAATGTGTGTAAATCCAAAAAATGTTCTTATTACCATTTGTTGTGCTGATCCTAATTAAAACATGTCATGCATGCTTATCCATTGGGATTTATAATGGGGTAGCAGGTATGAGTACAGAATTTCTAAAGGGCATGTGGCTGTGAAAGAAGCACACCGGCTTTAGTAGGAGGTCTGTGCCCTTTCTAATCATTGTTGCCATCCCGGTTCGGGTTTTGTTTTGTTTGATTGTTTATTTTTTCAGGAGACAAAGGGCCTTCTTTTCTCATGGGCCACATAAAGCACATTAATCCAGGTGAAAAGTATAATCCTTTATTCATTTTACCTGGTAATTTAACTCAAAACAAAAAGAGAAGGAGTAAAACATAATTTGTTCATTTGGATATTAGCATAAGCACACATTTCTTAATTAGGTGGAAGGTCAAGAAGCTGGGCAGGGCCTCGCGAGTGTCGGAAACTTGCAGTGCTTTGTAACTGTGGAGCCTGGTCGATTTCATAAACACAGTTGGTCAAAAGTCCCAGGAAAAAAATGGGACATCTGAGACAATGAATTGATCATTCCTGGTTCCTGCTGTGGCCTGATGGTGGCTCAGTAATAAACACTGCTACCTCACAAAAAATGAGCTCAAGTCCAGAGCTTGCATCCATTTGTGTTTATGTGGGTTTCAGTTAAATTGGTGACATTGAAGTGGCCAAAAGTATTTTGTCTGTCAACATGTTGGCAATGGCAGATTTGCTGTGGCTTTGGTGCTGACTATTCACAAATACACTCACATGTACAGAAAAATGGATATTTAATGTGGATACTGCTGTCGCAAAGTCATTGGGTAATTGAAAAGATGTTATGAAATTAAGATGCTAATACCAAATAGATTGAGAATCAGTATTATCCTCAAACACATTTTTTTCCTTTGGTGAAAAGGCTTTGTCATTTTACTTATGCTGTCAGATTTATTGTCATTTTAACACTTTTCTATAAGTGTGCCTATCTGCCTTTTAGTGTATAGTTATCCTTTGTTTCCTTAAGAGCAAAGATTATTTTCAGCTTTAACACTTTCCCCCATATAGACAGCGTTTTACAGCCCTCAGTGTCACCTTAATGACAAGTTTTGTCATTTATATCAATGAAGAAGTGGTTAAAACAGGCTGCAGGGTTTTATAAGCGTTTCCCTAGTAAGTCGATCCCCCTGACTAATTTCCGATGCAACCCAGGTTGTTTTGTTGTGGGAGCAGGGCCGAAACCACTCAGTTAAGAAACAGGAGTCGCCTGTCAAGTTCAAATGTTCTTGTGGCTAAGCTAAATTAGCATTTTTCCTTCTTTTCTATATTGGCAGGGTTTAATGAGTTCATCCTAAACACTTGCCTGCAATAGATAAAAGGTATACTGTCAGAAAATAAATGTGCACTAGATCATTCCTGAATGTAAAATCCTCAAGATTTAAGAGCCTGAGGATTATTACCAAACACTAACACCTAATATTATTCTAAAAAAAAATCTAATTATTAAATAAATAATTCAAAGCTGTTTTTTTTTTAGTTTTCTTTGAAAATATATTTGCTGTTCATTTAAAAAAAAAAATCTTAAAAGCTACCTTCAAATGTGAATGAAAGCACTGCAAGGGGGCATTATCTTCCTGCAGTTCTCCATTTGAGTGAACAGACCGTCACCGAACAGCCATATTACTCTCTGACAAGGAATCGACATTACAGGGGTTGTCAGGACAACCAGCCATGATTCACAGAGCCACAGATAGGCCTCCACCTTGAGCTAAAAGCACTAGCCATGAGACTGAGCAGATGCTGTGCCAGTCAGCCAATCACAGGTGAGATAGAGGAAAAGGATGACATCATAGGCAAATTAGGGCAACTGCAGCGACAGTTTTGGTTGTCGTGTTCGCCTGCTTTTGAACTCAGAGACGCCGGTTTCACTACCTGCAAGTGTTTGGTGGATTTATCTCAAATTTCAAGGTGTAGGGGAACAAACAAACTAAATGAATGTTGGTAAATATTAATATAAAAAAAACAAACACTGTTATGTTAATTTGTCATTAAAACACGTTCTCAGTTACATTAAAATAGATATGATAAGAGCACTAACCACAAAAGCAACTTTATATATAAACATTGATACAGAAAATTAAATGTTATTTTGTTTTTGTTTTTTTTTAAAAAAACATGGGGAACATGCAAAGTAGGTAGTTTATCCTTGCATAGCAACAGCAACTAATTTGTTAAATAAGCAAGACAAAGAAAACCCATTAGGCTGAAAGTAGCAGTAGTTGTAGTATATAATAATCAATCCATCTATCTTCTTCCGCTTTGTCCGAGGCTGGGTCGCGGGGGCATCAGCCCAAGCAGAGAAGGCCAGACCTCCCTCTCCCCAGCCACCTCCTCCAGCTTATCCGGGGGAACACCAAGGCGTTCCCAGCCCAGCCGAGAGATATAATCTCTCCAGCGTGTCCTGGGTCTGCCCCTGGGGCCTCCTTCCAGTGGGACGTGCCCGGAACACCTCACCCAGGAGGCGCCCAGGAGGCATCCTTGTCAAATGCCCGAACCACCTCAGCTGGCTCCTTTCGATGTGGAGGAGCAGTGGCTCTACTCTGAGCCCCTCCCAGATGGCTGAACTTCTCACCCTAGCTCTAAGGGAGAGGCCAGCCACCCTTCGGAGGAAGCTCATTTCCGCCACTTGTATCCGTTCTTTTGGTCACTACCCACAGCTCGTGGCCATAGGTGAGGGTAGGGACGTAGATCGACCGGTAAATTGAGAGCTCTATTATAATAATAATAATAATAATAATAATGATAATAAAAATGTTTGGATGCATTTGTTTTCTTTTTACAATTAACTGTAAAGTCTCTACTTTTCTTGCAAATTAATTCTCTCTGACTTTGATGCTATTCTAGCAGAAATGTTTGAGAGGCTTTGCCAGTTCTGATTGTTTATATGAACTCACCTGTGTTAAGCTGTTCTGTTCTTATTAAATCTGATGTTTTTTGAAGTTACAGCGGCATGTACTCACAGCTCAGGTTAGCATCGTGTTTAGTGTCTTCCGTGTTTGCAACAGAAACAGTCTTGAGCTTAATGTGCAGCATAATGCCATCCTCCCATCATACTCCCTCTGCAGCTTTGAGCTGTTAACCAGAAAACCAACTGTGTCTGCCTGTTGTCTTTCCCCTCCCCTGGACCAGCTGCCTGCATTAATATTCAACCCCTCAGCCAATCAGCAAACCAGGGTGGATGACATCATGGGCTAGGGAACAGTGAGCAGCCAGTGAAGCATCCAGCCTGCCGAACAAGCTTGCTTTTAGGGTCAGGAACTGGTCTGACAAGAGAATGGCAATCCTGCCTTTAAACTGTCATTAGGACTGTACGGTCAGCGATGAATCTACCACTACTCCGGGCCCAAAGGCGTAACCTGAGCAAGAGAATGTGAAGACATATTTCAGGTAATTCCCTCTCTGTGTGTGCAATAAGGGATGTGGAAGGGGGAGGCAGAGGAAGGAGGAGAGGAGGAGGGGGCTGTGTATGTAGGGGTGCTTTGTAGCCTTTTTTTCTTCCTCCACTCTGCATTCTGCCCTGCTAAGGAGGCAGCTGTTTCATCAGCAGTCTCTCAGTGAGGGCGAGATGGAAATGGATGCCTGCATCAGATGGCACGGGCATGTTTTATATCATTATATACCATCCTGTGCATCACATTGTTTCTGTGTACACTCCCTTTTGCCTCACAAATAGCATCTTCATTGAAGGAGGGGTGCAAAAATCAATGGTGGCATTTGTACAGGCCTTGTGGGTTTGTGTGTGTGTGTGTGTGTGTGTGTGTGTGTGTGTGTCAGTCCTGGAGAAATGCAGCAGCTGCAGCGGCAACACTGAAACAAAAAAGAAGCAACGCTATTTTGGGTCTGTAAACCCGCGGCTTATGGATGGATGTGAGCTGTATATGCTTCGGAGGGTACGTGGGTGTGTGTGTGTGTGTGTGTGTGGGGTGGGGGGGGATGGATGGTTAATATGCTGATGGATGCTCTTTTGTTATCTCTGCACCGCCTCACGTATGGCCTCTCTAGAGTGGGCTTCAAGAAGAAATGAGTTGTATTTCCATTTGTGCCTTTCAGTGATCTCTCACCCACACAGCGGTGAAGTGCCTCCGCTTCCTCGCTTTAACATGGATGTGTGTAGCAGCTTCATGGCGGCTGTGGTGACAGGGAGATATACAACATCTGGTCACCTGACTTCACTGGGGATCGGAGTGGGGGTGGGGGCCGGTGCTGTGAAAGCTGAGCTATTCTACCTCAGATTCTTCTACAGCTCTCGGTGGTAGAGGATGATGGAAGAATTGGCCACAGTACAAAGCTGAATGTGTGCCTCTCCATCACCTGCTCCGATTTTAATTTTGCCGTCCCGGCCAACGTAGAGGAAGCACAGTCATCCCTTGAGAAGCAGGGCCTGATGGGAGACCTGTTGTCTGGCTTTAGTGTGAAAGAGGAAGATGTTAGGGAGTCATATCAGTGATTTAGGGAGGGTGAGATGATTATAAAGTGGATTGGGGGAGGGGTTACTGAAGCTGTTGCTCGCTATGAACATTGGCCTTTTACATTGAGATCGATGTCTTGCATGCCCTTTCACACTAATCCTCCTGTCCACACTTCAAGCAAATATGACTGCATTTCAAGCAGTTAAACTACATCTTTTACTACATTTTTTCATTAAAATATTTAAGGTGTCTACTATATAAACTCCTCAACACCAAGGCAGAACCATTGGCTTTTTTCCCCCCATCACAATTTATCTAATATACGCCCAGAACTCTCTGGTTGGTCTATTAAATATTTTTTCTTCCCAGTGTAGCACATCACCCAGCTCCAAGCTTTCCAGAAAAACGGCCGGATACAGAGTGGTAATCCAATGCAGCGTCACAATCAGAAGGCGGCGAGACAATCAGGTTTTGCTATACCATCAGAGTAGAAGTGTTTAATATTTATGCATCCCTCTGTCGAACTGATCTGCGAAGCTGTCGCTGGAAAATTCGTCTCCACTGATCTCTTGGCTGTGCTTCACACCAGTCTTAGATGCTGTGCTTCACATGCCACATTGCATTATATATTCATCGCACCGTTATCGACACAGGTCTATTACACGCAAATGGGCAATTAATAGCTCTCCATTTTGTATCTGTGCGTGTAGCTGTTTACCATCAACAGAGCGCGTTCTTACCTGTATGAGCTTTTTTCTGTGAGTTGGTTACGCACCTCTTATATAAAATAGATATCTCCACTCAAAGTGTTATACTCTTGAATTTTCTGACGAGTGCAAAGTATGCTCAGTTTAACTGAAAATCTAAGTGAAATTATAGACTCGGGCATATGTTTGTTATGTAAACATGCACTCTGCTGGCAAAATGGAAGCATATTGTGGCTTGACTTTAATGCAAATGATTTCCCCACTTGTGACCAACTGACCACTGTGTAACTTTAGTACTTTTCTTTTACTTGTGATGTTCATTGATTCATCTGCCCAGGCCCGAGTAGCCAAAATAATGCAGTGTTTTTATTTAATGTGATCTTATCAATAACACAATAGGAGCAGCACTTCATTAGTGTACTGAAATGATCCTTTATTTAAAAAAAACATAACTATGGCAGCCAGTTTGTTTTCATGTGTATTATGTGCTCTTCTGGGTTTCCCCATGTTTTCCATTGCTCAGTGTAACCCAACACACTCGGCTTCTCTTACCTCACCTCAGCTAACAAAAGCAGTAGACACAGAACCTCATCTTGGCCTGTAGCCTGCTAACTGGCCTGCCTGAAATATGATAGCAGGACACACACACACACACACACACACACACACACACACACACACACACACACACACACACACACACACACACACACACACACACATACAACTAAGCCTCCATCTGTTGAGGGCTTAGTCTGAATGAGTTATTCTGCTATTGTTAAGTGAAGTTATCGTTTGGGACTCATGCTGAAAGTGTACTGGCCCTGTGTGTGTATACATGCGTGTGTGTGCTTAAGGGTATAGATGTTGAGAGTGGAGCACTGGTCTTATGGTAGGTGTGTCAGAGCTACAGTCTGTGTTGTGGATTAGCATGTTGGATTGCAAGCCATCTGGCCATTTTGTCTCCGAAAGGGGAGGGGAGTAAGCAGGAGAGATGGATGGAGAGAGACAGAGGAAACACTCACACACTGACACATTGACACAGCTCCCTGTGTAATCTCCCTACTTGATGTCTGTTGCTACTTAGACAAATATACAAGCAAGCTTATTCTATCTGTTTATGTGTTGTTTGTCTGGCTGCGTTCATTAAAAAAAAAGATATTGCCTGCAGTTTATAATGTTTCAAATACACACCGCAAATGTAGCCTCATGATAGATATTTCAGATGTATTTAAGTTCTAATGCCTTAACAGTAAGATGGATATTCCAGATGGATGCCGGCTGTGGAGAATATAGGGATCAAATTTTGCAGGGGGAGTGAGAGGGTTGGGGGTGGGTTAACAGATTAAAAAGTTTCTCTTTGTCATGGGTTTGCAGAGAGTTGGAGAAGTGAGTGAGCTTGAATAAGTCTGAAGATGAACAGATAGAAAAATATTAAAGGCCATCAAGTAGGAATAGTTTCCAGAGAACGAAAGGACTCTAGATGATCTGCAGATACTGTGACCACAAGGTGACTGTTTAATCTCCTCTTTTATAAGATGTAACTCCCTGATCGTTTGAAATTCACTTTTCAGACCTTTTCTTATTATTATTCTGGTTGTATGTGCTTTGCTTCTTAATGAGAGAACTTCACAGTTGCTCCATCTTTCATGATTGTATATCAAAGATTCTTAGTGTGTTTGGAAAACATCTGGAGAGCCAAAGAAAATTCAGGGCAGAGTTTTAATGGAAAAAGTTTTGCTTTTGTCCATATGATCTTAGCTTTGTGTCTTCAGGTAGAGGAGACCTTGGAGCAGTGTTGACGCACTGCTTTGCCTCCAGATGAACTACTAGTGCTTCAGTTTGTGGTCTCAGTTGCATCGAAGTAGAGTGAGCGTGTCTCAGCTGATTCTCTTGTTGACACAAATATTAGTCCCATGCTAGTGTTTGCCTATGCAAAACCACAATGTAGCTCTGTGCACTTAGCAGGGGAAAGGTTATTAAAGTAGAGCACAGTCGGCTGTAGTGAGAGAACAGTAAGGCTATGCGATGAACAAACAGAACACACCACAAAGCTTTTTAACGCTTCGCACAGTTTCAGGGGAAACTATTTAGTGACCTTGAATACTTTGCTGGAATAAAAAAAAAAAAAAGAAAGCACTTGGGGAGACTGTTTCCACTCTTTCCTTCAGTCATTACAATTGGTACATCTTAGCCCTTTCAGTGGTACTCGGAGCAGGTGCACCAGCTGGCTTAGGAGGGAAATCATGCCCCTTTCTGCCTCCAGATGGCCCTCGGAAAAGCTCATCCATCCCACAATAGTGGATAAAACCCTGTGGTACCTTTTTTTTAAAACCTGACAATAATAAAACATGTGATGCTCACCTGTACTTAGACATGCTATGGGTTGTATAGAAAGTCAGGTCAGCAGTCTTTGAAGAAAGAAATGAAAGTATAGTTTGATTCTAAACTGAGACAAATTACCTGTTAGTCATGAGACTTTTTACCTGTAATAAGCCTGTAAAATGAAAAACTAGGTGTGTGAATGCTGCCTCTTGTTATTCTTTTTGGAATTCATGTTGAGGTTATAATTTACATTTAAAGATTCATGAATCTTTATTAATAGTGTTTTTATTTCATATAAATAAAACAGTGGATTACAACCATCTGCTCTGTTCAAGGATTTGAGGGTTTCCTACCTCAACCTCATACCAATTTGTAAAATGTTTTAGACATCTTGAGTATTTTGCAGTTTATACATTTAAGAACATAACAAATCAAGATTTTTGTTTAAATCTGTCGTATTGCTTTTACAGTAAAACATTTTCTCAGGTTGATCTGATATACTTCTATTAAGGATGAACATATTATATTTGAAGGTTTTCTTTTACTTTTATGGAAATCATCATCTTGGTTTTCTGAGAGCAGATGTAACCATAATTAGAAAAGGGGATGGAGTGCTAAGTTAGCAGCTAACCTTTACATGCTTGGTTAAATAACTGCATCTATAACCTTGACTGGACCTCACAGTAAGCCATAATATTTGTTTAATAATCATGTTTAAAATGCTGGATTAACAGATCCAGTTCACTGACTCAAATTAGTGGAGGTAAGACAGGTGCCCACATCAGTGTCCCCATTCAACCAATGTAGCCAAGCCCCAAATTTAAATCTTAACCTTCTGTCTGTTTTATTGTTGTTGGATTTTTTTGTATCAGGCCATTCCCGTAGTTTTGTCATTTTTAACAAAAGAAAGTATTAGGATTTGTTATTGAATTGCAGTGGGCTTCAAGTGGTTGCTGGATATACTGCACTTTTAGCACATGCTTAATCTTTCAGCCCTGGAGTGTACTACTAAGTGTGAAGTAATCACTCAGTTGAAGATCAAAAGACCTGGACTGGAACCTCTCAAAAGAGATGCTCTCCGCCCTTGTCCCATTCAACTCTGGAAAAATTTGTTCATGGAGAGAACATGATCTCACCTGGATGCCATCCAATTGCCAGCTGTACTGGGCAAGTTTGAGCTAAATGGTTCCTGTAGCCAGGTGAACTTTCTATTCTCGTACTACTAGCAGAATTGAGCTGAGGTTTTACTAGTAATTTTTCTCTAGCAGATTTATAAATTAGTCCGGAACACAGTTCTTCTATCAATATTCCTTCTTACTCCCACTGTAGATACATCAGACCAATAAGCAGAAGCATTTGAGTTTGATTTTTCTGTCAGTGTAAAGAAACTGATCCAAAGTTAACCGATGGATTTGGAGCAAACATTAAAAACAGTTGCCTATTGAAGCAGGATTTGCTTGCTTCGATGTAACCTCATGGTTAATCAATAACGATAAAGGTCTTAAATGTCGATTTTCAGTCATCAGAAACTCGTCTATTGCTAAGCTAAGTCTATTCTCTAAGTGAGGCTCATGCATCAAAGAAAAGCAGACTCTGACCACAACACAATTTTACCTGGAGGTGGGCTGTCAGGATGGGCTAAGAGAGGCTTTTTTGAATATGAGGAATGAGGAAGCTCATCCTGTTAGGGAAAGTATTGATCAGTTTGCTCTGTTATGTCATAAATGCCCATAAATAAACTACTAGTCATAGAAATGTGCTTTGAATACAGTTAGAATTTTCTGTCAGGAAGGAATTATCACATGTTAACAATGCTGCTTAGCTCATTTATACTGCTGGCAGTTCAGATCTGATAGAAATTTACCACCTGACAGGATAAACTGCTTCAATTAAAAAGTACTTCTGTTCCAGCTCATACAGAGAGAGCCACTCAAACTGTCATAACACACAGGGAACGGTAATTTTGTCAGCTCTGGCTGTTCACTAGTACTCGTAACTATAGTTTATTCAATTATTTTAGAAAGTGTCTTCTAACCTAATATTTTTTGCAATATTTACACAAAAATCTACAGCCAATGAGAAAAGCAGCACTGCAGGTTTAAGACATGACATGGTGTGTGTGTGTGTGTGTGTGTGTGTGTGTGTGTGTGTGTGTGTGTGTGTGTGTGTGTGTGTGTGTGTGTGTGTGTGTGTGCATACACACACTTGAGGGAACAGCACTCGAGCAGGTTCGCCAGAACTAAATATTAAATGACAGAGTGAGCTCTCAAGCCTCCCCAGCAGGGGAATTTGGGAAAGGATGGTGCTCAGTAAAATGAGAGTCATGCTGGAGTGTAGACTGTGGGGGTAAAATGAGCCTGCAGTTTCTGCTTTGTTTTAAATATGAGGATCGGTGTACCCAAATCTGTCAGGAGAGTGTTGTTTAATTGAAAGTAAGTGAACCAAAGGGATAATATTTGGTAATACCACTGAATCCTTTGAATGCGAGGGAATAAATTGGCTACTGAAGAGAAAATAAGGCAGGTTATATCATCGTGCCTTTGCAATCTAATCAGTGTTGTGCTAATTGGAATGGGACAAGATCAATGTAAAACTTAACAGCCAAGCAAAAGGGTTCATTGCAGTAATCTAATTTAGCAGCATAGGTGAGAATATTGTGCAATATTTCTTCAGTGTACAAATATAAGCACCTCAAAACTGAGTGATTTTATCTTCTTAGTTTTTATCTAAATGGTTTAGCTACTGGAACGCTTAATTTATTCTTGTCATTTGCAAAAAGTCAGATATGTATGATACGCATACTGTCCAATTTACATTAATTTAATTAATAGTGATTTAATTTACACTGATTAGATACAGTTTCAGTTCAAAGTTGGGAATCCTTTGGAAATTTTTACATTTCTGCCTAAATGTGACACAAACCGTGAACATAACTTTCATATATCGGAAAAGTAGCAAAACAACCCAACTAAACTGTGGTGGGGCGTGGTCTGCGGTGCCGTGCAAGGAGGGCTCATGCACCTGCGCGGCATCCCCAATTACGCCCACCGACCTACATAATTGTGTTGTTGTGTGTTAGTTTTTTGTGGTGTGATTTGCAGCTGACAGCCGAGAGCTGCAGCTAGAATAAATAGAATGGCTCTAACACCGAATCTGTGGTCCTGCCGTGTCTCAGTCACGCCACATAAACAAATGAAATGCGAGTAGAAACGAAGCAAGTAAACGTCAACTGTTGACCGTTAGTTTGATGGTAAAAGTAGAATCAGGTGTTAGGGTGCTGCCTGTTTTTAAATTAAAACAAACATGTATCTAAGTCTGATCTTCAAAACAATCAAAGGAATAAATCATGGCATCAACAAGTGAGATTTATTGATTTTCATCAGTCTGAACAGGGTTACTTAATAAAACAAGACCAGTCACATTTCGTGTGACCTTGACATTGATCAGATTTTCACCAAAATTAATCAGCTCAAGCTGTTATTAATATCTGCCGTCACACAAAATTTGAACTTGATATCTTGAAAACTGTGGATGCTAAACTGCTAACAAACAGACAGAGAGACAAACATATTGCATGCTCCCTCCCTTCGGGGAGAGAAAAAACATTTGGAGCAAGGTTATTATAGTTAACTGAAAGCTAAAACTTGATGTGAAAAAAACATTTGAACTCACTAAAATAAAAATTAAAACTGCTTTCAAACTCAAGACCACTGTTACCCTCCACAGGAGTGGTTTAATTTAAGGAACCGTGGGTAATCTTTAAGCAACTAAAAGCCTCTCTCAAGTTAGCTAATGGTCATATTTGAGTCCACTATGATGAGAAGACTGGATTAAATGGTATATCTGACAGGGTTGCAAGGAGAAAACCCAGAACTTCACTAAAGGAACAGTGGTTTTCATCTTCTGTCTGTTAAAGATCACATGAGAAAGCCAGAAACATATTGGAAAGTCTTTGTCGACAGATGGGAACGAAAGGAAAACGTTGCATTTCCTGCAAAAGAACCTCAACCTTGGTGGTGTTAGTGACATGGGTTGGGTCTGATTTTACTGCATCTGGGTCAACGTGGTTTGGATTGTTCCTAAAGAGGAATACGTGAAATTCTTGTTCTTCTACCAATAGATATATTGTGAGAGGAACCTGAAGGGAAGAGTTCATGTCAGGAAAACCCCAAACATCCCAAATTTGAATGCGCCCGAGCATTAGAACAGGATACAGTTCCTGGAAGCCAAAGTGCAAGGCTGCATTTAGTTTAACTGCACAATAGGACATACAGTACTCGACATACTAAAGAGCTATTCTTTTTCTGTACATACATATGTATATAAGTAGCATTTCCCACAATTGATAAATGACCGGGTGTAATATTTTCATTTAATTTGTTTAATATTTATAATTTCTTTCCTATACATGTGGTTTTGTAGACTATGATCGGATGAAACAAGATCATACTCTGGCTCGTGTCTAATAATAGGTCAGTGATCAGAGATATTTCCAAACTGTGCTGTGCATTTTAAAAAAAGAAGAAGAAGGGAACAGAGAGCTCTATTACAAACACTGGATTGAAGTAAAACACCACGTTCTGTCTTAGAAAAGCTACTTGGATAGAAAAATATACTGTATGTGCATCAGCTGTGTTTCAGACCTCAGATCTCTGTGTTAATGGACATTTGAAGTGCTATTTCAAAGTGTATTTGAAAGCTGTTTCATTCATTTACTTTTTCCTTTGATATTGTGTAATCATGCTCTAGTTGGCATATTATGAGCGGGTATAAGCCTTTTTACTCACACGATTAAAAGATGTTCATAGCTTTCCCCCAAGGCGCGTGTATCCCCTAAAAATAGATGTTTTTTTTGTTTGTTCCAGTGAAACATGTGATTCTTTTTACCCTGGAAAAATAAACAAATGAAAGAAGTCTCACTCTTTGTGCAGGGAGGCATACTTTTGAATATGTTGTAAACCTGTCATCAGGCTCTTGATCAGGTATGGTTATTATATTATGGAACTTATATTAACTGTATTGGCATGACTATTAGAAGTGTGACAACATCTTTCTACATACAGCCAAACTTCCCCCACTGAAACATGAAACGAGGAATAAATTTGCACACCTCTGTCTCACCTGCCACCTGTTACAATAAAAGTGTGTGTGGCAGCTGTGACTTGTCCCTTTCATGAACCAGACGTTGGAGCTGTATGCAAAGCAGAGTTACAGAGTGTTGCAGTAGAAGCTTTAAACCAAAGAAGTGAAGCTTCATTTGACAAAAGTTGAAATGTCAGAATTTCTTTTGTGACTCGGGAATCAAGTCGCTGTCATGAGTTTTAGATGTGCTTTTGATGCTTTTACTTTTTCTTTTAAATGTTGAACAGTATTACATTAAATTGTAAAATTCACTTTACTAATGCAGAACAATAGAAAGTAAGAGCTGTAGTTTGAACATTTGCGAGCTTTAGAGGTGCTTGTGTGCGCATTTTGTTACTTTTAAGAGAGTGCACCCACTATCAATTCCAAGGTTTTACATATCACACATCATATATCCATTTTAATACAACCATGTCATTCTAAATTCAGTAAAAAGCCAAAATGCTGAAACGGTGTGTGCAAAAAATCAATAAATGGAACAAAAAAGAATATTTACCTTTACTGTTTCAGATGTCACCACTTATATTCTCTGTTTGATTTCACCAAACATGATACTGTGCTATATCCAAACATCTCGTGCCAGCTCTCAAGCACGGTGGTGAAGCAGTGATGATTTGAGCTTGTTTTGTAGCCACACGGTACCTTGGATGATCTGATATCCTCGTGTTGGTGTTGTTCCCAGACCATCATGAAAATGTTGTTCCAGGTTCAACATTGCAAGTGACCAATCACATTTTTGTGACGTTATTCTTTTGCGCACCAAGCCATTCGTGCATTTATGAAATTCCAATGTTGCAAGGACAATATCAATTCTGCTTACTGTTTATTAAAGGGTTACGGTTAGGGTCAGGGTCCGTTGATCGGCGGACAGAGGCGGTTTCACGCAGCTTTATTACAGTTTTTTGTTTTACGCCGGTTTTTCCCGAAGTCGCAAAAGTATGACGTCACAACATTCTGATTGGTCACTTGCAATGTTGATCCTGGAACAACATTTAGTATGATGATCTGGGAACAACACCAACACGAGGATATCAGATCAACCCGGTACCTTGCAGTCACTGAGTCCATGAACACTTTTTACCAAAGTATTCTAGAGCCTTACAGCTAAAACTTAGCTCGAGTTGAGTCATAACATAGGCCAGTGATCCCTCAAATACTAGCAACTGTACAAAATGATGGCTGAAAAAGAAAAGAATCAAAGTGGACTGGTCAAAATCTAAACCTCAACCTGATTGAAATGCTCCCTTAATAGAGCTATGTATAAGCACGTGCCTGTAAACCTTAATGAACAAACTCCCTTTTTTTCAAAGACTGGTTCTACAAGCAAGCTTTAGAAGAGTGTGCTTACACACATCATTTCAAGTTGCGTTTACCTTATTTTAAGACCTGGTTAGGATGGGATCATTTGTTAGGTCCTGATATGTAAAACCTTCGAACTGACAGATGCCGTACTGTGTTTTTACCATGACTGTAGCTGTGTGCCTTTGCTTCCTGTGCTTATGTTGAGATAAACAATCTGCTGACTGCATTATCACATGTCCCTGTTCAGACATAGGAGTGGCACCAAGCTTCTCATCTGTCTGCAACAAACTGTCAGAAAGTGTTAATGTGGATGACAATCCAAGAACTGCCAAAAATAGGTTTTTAACTGTCAGTGTCAGTGCCTGAAGAAATAAGGATTTTCTGACTTACCTATTTACTGAAATATTGTACACCAAGTTTCAAAGCATAGTCACAGCCTTGTATTGATAAATGAAAACAGCCATTAATTTAGTTTGACCACGAGTCCTCTTTAACAGACATGAATGTCAGACATCGCTTCCCCTGCCCCCCAGTTGAAATGCAAGGGGATGACATATGGAAGCGGGCTACATGACTGCGGGTTTTCTTCTGATCTTGAGGGTCCAGCCACGGGGGAGACGGGCATTTGTGTAGTTACATGTTGACAGCTGTTATTGTGTGACACTGTGTGCGTCTGTAAAGTGAAATTTATCTGACCCTGTGTTTATAAAATGCAGAGTAAAAGTTCTGTACAGATGGAGCAAATAACAATGATGATGTGCAGCTTCGAAGTATCCCTCCTTCCTCCTTATCTTTTGACCGTCCTCAAGCTGTCTATCCCATCCCAAGTAATCAGCATCCTTCATAGAAGGACAGCCGAAGCCAAGTCAACCAGAGAGCGTGTCCTAATCAGGGGCATGGAGAGCTGAGCTTATGGAGCCCTCCCCCCACTGTGGGGCCATTACTGGGCTGCCATGGGCTCAAGATTAGAGCCTCTTCCTGTGGTTAGCCATTCAAATTCAGCATTAATGTTTGAAAGAGCAAGGAAAATGCCTACTCTTCATGGATATATCAATATTTTATAGAAGAGAAATGTGAAAACATCTCCAGTAATGTCTGTGCGGGTTTAGTGTTTTATCTTATTTCTTTTTAGGAGGCTTGCACATTTGTATATCGCTGTCAAAATGTCACATTTTTCTAAAGCAAGTCAAAAAGGATGACGCTGGGGGTGTAACTTCTGTCAAATTAACATGTCATGGATCATTGTTACAGCTGCAGTTCTCCTCTTCTGCATTTTGACTCAATTAAAAGTGAAACGATGGAAATCTGTCTTACAATCCTTTTTCCCCGTTGCAGGTGTAGTCCAGCCTCGTACCAGTAAATTCAGTATCGGTAAAAGTCATTTGTACACTTGATGTATAAGAGACTGGGCTGTGTGTGTTTCAGAAATAGTAGCTGCTTGTTTCAGGGACAGTGTACTTACTGACTGCTTGCCTGCCTGTCAGTCTGCACAGTAAATAGGTCAGTGTTTTATGTGAGCGAAGAATCGGTAATGTCTGGGCCTTCATGAATCTGCCATCTTTAGCCGTTCAGCAGAACTGCCGGCAGGAAGGTGATAAGCTAAACAGCCATACAGCATTAGAGACCACATTTAGATTTGTAATATCTAACTGTGATGCTGCTGCTGCTGTTTTTGTTTGTTGTGCTCACTCACGACTGCCTGTCATTAAAATAAACACAAGCATCCCGAAGAGGGTTTTGGGGATTTTTTTTTTTAGCCATCATTCAGCCACGTTGCTTTCTGAGGACAGTTCTTTCCTAACGTTATCATATTTATGAGCACTTCAATGTTTTTATATAAGTGGTGTGTGCTCTCGAGGAGGACACGAGTATTGATGAAGCAAAGGAGCCCTTTCAGACAGGTACTCGTTTCTATTAATCTGACAATATGTCAGCTTCACGTGTGACCGTGCACCTCTGAAAATTTGCCACAGTAAACCCACTTTTACTTTTGTGACATCACTCTGCCCAAACTGCTCGCAGAAGTTCCTTTAAATTGGTTTATTATTGTGTGCTGGAAAAAGTCTGAACAGATTCATCAGCTGTTCCGTAAATTGTCATCATCAGAGTGCAGACGACCCCGCTCATGTGCGTTTTAGTCGTCAGAGACACACCGACCTCTCCAAAGCCACCTAACTCCATCCATATATGTTGCTTTCTCCCACTCGCTCTAAAGCTTCACATCTATTACAGTGACATATTTTTTTTAACTGAACCTTTACATTACAGCAGGTATGTGACGGGTCAGGCTAATGAGACATAAGTAGTGACTGCAATCTGAAATTGGACAAAACATTAAAAGGAATAAGTCAGTGTATTGCTTCCAGCTGTTTCTATAAATATGCATTCCTGTGACTGTGTGTCATCCATGCTGATGATCAAAGTAACTATTAAAATAGTTTCACCAACACTTTTTTATATCACTGATGGGGACTGTGTAGGGTGTACCCAGCCTCTCGCCCTCTGACAGCTGGGATAGGCTCCATCCGCAGCCTGCCACTGTGAATTGCATAAGCGGATGGATGAGTTGTTGGGTAGAAGTCCATGTAACTGTATGTATTGTGAGCCCAATGCATCACGCATGCGTCATGGCTCCTTACTCCTCTGTTTAATAACAGAATGGCTATTAGAAGCCAACAGTTTTACAAATCCATGTCTGAAAAGGGGGAACAACTAACCCGACTAAACCTCAAGAACTCATTAGTTTTATATTTGAAAAGTTCAAACTCTCCTGTCGTTGTTTGATGTTGTAACCACCGATTCTTCCCTCCATGTTTTCAGACCAGATATTGACTCGACAGATTAGAGCCCCATCGCTGTTGGCAGGTCTCGCTTGTTTAATGCGCACGTTACTGAATCCACTTCTGTGCGTGACAGTAAAAGCAGTGTGACTTCTATCGAAGCAAAACTGATAGCAAAAAAAAAATGATGTTAACGGATTAACAGAGGCTTTAGTCGCAGCTGTGTGAGTCTTACCAGGACAGGGATGTTTGTGTTTTTGCAATGATCCATAGACAAGGTAGACAGACAGCTTGGATGCCACTTTGTGACACTAAATCACTTATAGTGCTGCACTTTTTCACCGATTATAAAAAATTATACCCCGTGAACTCTCTTAATAGGATAGATGACAGACAGTCAGCCGGTCTGGTTATGGATCATTTAGAAACGATCAGTAACTGTGATTGAGAAGCAAAGAAAAGGATATGAGGAGGAAAAAATCAAAAGCTTAAATAAAAGTTTAGATGTCAAGTTCAACAGTATTTCCACACTCGCTGTAAGCCTGGTGCCACAGTATTAAGCCATAAAGCTTAATAATCCCTGCGATCCTTCAGCTAAATTTGGCTGATTGTGTCAGATTGCATACAAAGGTTACCAAACCTTGTCTTCCTTATTGCCTGGACAGCCGTGCTGTATACACGCCCTGTTTCTTTAATGTGTCCACATTGTGAATTTCCTCTGTAAATAGCAGAGTTTTGTTGAGTTTTGTTGTCAGTGACACGCCCAAACTCCAACCTAAGCAAACCTGTTTTTTGTTGTCGTCTGGAGTCTCGCATGGAAAGCGCCAGCATAGTGCTCCCCCACCAGCAATATATCTCATAAGATCTTTGAAATGCGGTATTAAAATAATAGCAACGACATAGTGGCGTTTTAAAATCATAGTATGTCTCTGGAGCTGACTGGTTATTCAAAAATAGTCGGTGCCTTCTAGCTAAGCCAGATCAAAATCTAATTTCAGTTAACCGTGCTGTCAGGAGTGAGTCACTTTTTTTTTTTTTTTAACAGATCATTCTTGGGAAAGGGTGATTTAAAGGTTTCTCAGGGATTCAACTGATGTAACCTCTGTTAAAGGAAGATGCTGCAATATTATTTTTATCCCTATCTTCCAGTGGTGGAACGCTTCTTGTTTTCAGTTCTTGTTCATGTTCATGTTTTACATTTCAACTCTACATTCATCTACAGCGAGCTGGGCTGCTATTGAATGCCAGCAGTGTGCATGGGCTGATATTCGCCAAATAATTTCCGGCAGTCGTTGTTGAATAATTAATCTAATTGAAAAGATCGCAGTGCGAGCTATCACGTCACTAGCAGAGGAGAATACCAAATGCTGTCTAATTAATTAGACATAAAGATTATGTTGGCAGCTTTTATCTCAGATCCATGTTTGATCTCCAAGCTTTTATTTAATGTAATATAAACTTTCACATATTTTGTAGTTTGTTTCTTACGAGTCATAAACTCAATTCCTTACACATTAAAGCATATTGGTAATGTTATGCAACGGAAGAACATGTTTAATGTTTAAATGGAATAATGAAATCTGTTTACTGAATCCGTTGGATGTTTACATTCAATCAGCAGTTAACAGGGAAACAGTTAATGATGATGTTGTTTTTGTGGGTTTTTTTGTTCTTAATCTGACATGTTTCTGAGGTAGTTACTGCACAGTTAAATAAACAAACAATGAGCATGTTTTGAGAAGCCTTGATTTGTGGTTCTGGTGTCCTGCCCAAACAGGTTTATGATGAAATGACACATTACTGACAAATCCCTTTCACAACAAGACAAGAATTTGAGGCAGCAGATGGAGATAGCCAGAGGTATTGTGTAATAACGCTGGTAACTGTCAAAATCTGATGAAACGGTGGCTTCTTATCATGTCGCATCGTTCCACTAATCAAGTTCTTTTATTCCAAACCAGTTCTTTTGGGACGTTAGGGAAGAGTGCAGCGTGATCTATCAAACTGTGCCTAGTGGAGGAGGAGATGGTTAAGTACAATTGTAAAGGCCACCACGAAGGCACGTGTGTGATTCGTCAAAGGCAAGGCTCGCTGTGTAAAAGCTTGAGAGCGTGTCTTTGTTCGCTTATGTAGGTCTCAAGCAAGGGGGCGGCCCACATGGATGGCCCGCTTTCTGGGATGCCTGTGCTGCACATCACATGATGGGCTTGGCCTCAGGGTGCGGCACTCAAGGAGTCTAAGATGTGTAGATGCAATGGGTAGATGGAAGATTAGAGCATGAGTGATGGAAATATTTACTCTTGCCAGATTCTCTGAGAATCAGTTCTTGGTTGTTGAGTCAACCTTTAAATCTAAATTAGATTTAAATCTGCCGTGCAAAATATCAGCCGTGTCCACATAGGAAGAATTAAGTGTACTAGTACTGTTACTTATATTTAACCAGGAAGTACTCCTGAAATCAAATCTCTTTTACAAGGGAGAAAATCAGAAACATAATCAGAATCCTTAAGGAAATTATATGGTTACAGTTGCTCCAAGACAATAAGGACAGTAACAGACTGAACTAAATGAAATAATACAATAGATTACAAAGCTACAAAATATAAGAAATAGCTGTAATATATAGAAATAGAACTTTTAAATATCAAGAAACATTGTGACTCCTTAAACCCTCAAGAAATTAATCAATTAGTTTTAATAATTATTACCTTATCCATCACTTGAAGGGCTGATGGTTTGGTCCCGCAATCACTCCACATACCGAAGTTCTGCTTACCAAGACACTGAAACTCCTGATGGCTGTTGGACTTCTTGCATGGCAGCTTAGCTGTTACTATAACACTATAGCACTGTAAAGTGCTTTAAGTACCACTGAGGTAGAAAAATTTAAGTGCACACCATTTGCATGAACATATTAATATAAAATACCACTGTGGATTGTTTTTTTTACTGTGGCTTTTCTACTGTAAAACTGCCCCTTAAACTCCATGGCTTGCTCCTGACCTTAATAAAGATCAATCAGGCATAGCTTCTTCATGAAGTCATGCGCAGCCACAATCCTGGCAGATCAGCTGATCTCACTGCCAGTCCATATTAGATGGGGTGTGAGCCGATGGCCTACACGACCTACAATTTTAGCCTGTCCACGGGTGCTGTGCATCAGCAAACCGCTTTGCAACCCACCAGCTCCTTCTTTTCATGTTGTATCTGACTTACTCATTGTCATTACTCATTGGTGTTACTGATACCTGCTCCCTTTTACACAGCAGGTCTTGGTGAACCAGAACACCTAATATGTACTACAAATGGAAATAATGCTTTTGTGTATAAAAAATGGTATTCCTCAGTTTAGCAAACTTAACATTGTTGTGTATTATAAATAGGGCTAAGTGCAAGTGAAATTCAAAGCTAAGATCAGTGCAGAGGGTTTTTGTAGCTTTCATCACCTGCTGCTGTTTGAGTTCTTACTGATCTATACATAGACTTTTTCACACTGAGCTCCTACACCTCTCTCCTTCTCTCTTTCCCAGGGCATTGTGAGTGCTACTAAAGATGTCTGATAGTGTTGATATTGAAGAGAAACCACCAGCCCCCCCCTTGAGAATGAACAGTAGTTCCCGAGACTCTTCATCAGTGAATCACGCATCCAAACCACTTCCAATGGCTCCTGAAGAGAAAAACAAGAAGGTCCGCCTGCGTTCCATCTTCCCCGGAGGAGACAAGAGTGAGTATCCTTCTCAACATGTCGCCTTCAGGCTCAGCAGCACATTGGATCACATGGTTTACTTGTTTCCTGTGTGTAAAGAAAAAAAATAGATGTTATAAATGAGCTTGTAAGCAGATTTTTGTCAATTTCCTTTAGCAAACAAGAAGAAAGAGAAGGAACGTCCTGAGATATCCCTACCCTCAGACTTCGAACACACCATTCATGTTGGCTTTGATGCTGTAACAGGAGAATTCACAGTGAGTATCGCTTTCATCCGATGATCAGGCATATAAATGAGGACAGATGTGCTTCTAAAATTCACCTCTCATTTGAAAGCAAACTTACAGGCACACATTTCAAAATTCACATTTCCCTAAATTGATAGAGTCAGCTAGTAATTAAATTTCCTCCACATAGGTTTGGTAATACAAGTGACCCGAATGACAATCACTCGAACCTATCAAGTGAAACCTGCACTTGATTCCTTCAGTGTTTCCTGGTAAATTACATTTTAGGTCCAGGTAATGCCAAAGACAATAGACTGTCTTTGGCATTACCTAGTTTGTGATTCAGTAGAGCAGTTCCAGCACAGATTTTTAAATGCAAAGGTAATTATTCTAATTATTTAAAGCTTTACAGATGTATGAATACAATTTACTACTCTGTGGTGAATTTTGAACAGTAAAAACTACAGTCTTGGGTAAAACTAAGTTCACCACATTATTCAATAACTCGGGGAACCACCTGTAATAGCAATAATGTGAAGTAATTGTATGTCTCTCACATCATTGTGGGGGAATTTTGGCCCACTCTCCTTTATGTTCCTTCATTTTACTGAAGTTTGCGAGCATTTAATTAAACGCAGCTCTATTAAGGTTCTGCAAAAGCATTTTATTCAGGTTGAAGTCTAGACTTTGACTTGGCCACTGCGACACCTTTTTTATTTTTTTATTTTTCAGCCATTCTCTTGTAGATTCATTGCTGTGCTTGGGATCATTGTCCTGTGCCATGACCCAGTTTCTGTCAGACAGCCTCACATTTGACTCTAGAATATTTTTTGCTATACCAGAGAAGTTTTTAGTCGAATTAATGACTACAAAACAAGCCCCAAATGTGGTGCTGTGCATTATGGCCAGGCATCTCCACGTTGGTTTCCCTTGTCCAAAGGACATTGTTCCCAAAGTCTTGTACTTTGTAAACCTAAACTATCCCGCCGTGTTCTTATTAAAGAGAAAAGGATTTCTCCTGGCAACCTTTCCAAACAAGCCATACTTGTTCAGTCTTTTTCTGATTGTACTGTCATAAACTTTAACATTTAACATGCTGAGGCCTGTAGAGTCTAAGATCTAGCTCTTAATTTTTTGTATGGTCTGACCTTGGGATGAATTTGCCAAATTGTGGGGCTGTGTTAACACACATTTGAATGCTCCAGACCAGCAAACTGCTAAAACTTGTGTTTTTTTATAGATGTGCTCACACTGGCTGATAACCAGCTCATCAAGTGCACTTTATTAGCAGCACCTGGCTGCATAACAGTTCTTTTGGAAGCAGTAAGGGTGTACTTATTTTTTCACAGGACCATGCGGACTCCTGTGTGTACAACAGTTGTTTTTATTGCACTCTTTGCATTTGGTTAGCATCCTTGGTGAGATTCTCGTTAATGGGAAAAGTATTAAAAAGATGCAGTAAACGATAAAAACAACATATTAACATATTCGTACACCCACTCACTCATAATAACAGAGATACATATATTGAACCTAGACTAGTTTGACAGTGCTGGGAATAAACTACTAATGCAAAGTCTAGTCTAGTCTGTCCTATACTAAAAAATAATTGTAGGAAGTTTGCGTCTTATCATCACAACCCTATAAAAACGTCCTTACACTAAGGATTACATATTCGGGACTATTTGACTACCAAATGTGCAGCACAGGACCAGTAACAAATAGTTCCTTGTTCATTTAAAAGCTATGTGCCTGTGACACACAGAGCTCTTTTAAGAGTTTTGAAGCAGCCACTTTTACTTGTTTCAGGGTTTTCAGGGAGAATAAAGTACATCGCTCTCGATTTTTCCCTTGATCTCCCTCCAAGTATGATTTCTTTTTTTTAACCTCCATTGCCAGCCTTTTTTCCTCCAGCAGCTGATTTGCTTTTAATAGTAAAAATGTGCATGAGTTTACAAAGCTGGCATGAAAGAAAGCCATTGTTGACGGATATTCACTTCCCATTAAAGATAAAAAAGAATTGTCTCAAAAGATTATTTTATGCTCCGAGTAAAGAAAGCAATAATGCTTTTATACTAACCAATTAAATACAAGGATAAAGCTAGCGGCTTTCTTTTAAAATTCATTTCTTATAAAAAGCTAATCAATTTTTGTTGTTGACTGGCAATATAAAGAATATTTATTTACATGGAATATTAAGGATCTTTTTATTTAATCGATGTGTTTCAAATTGTTGATCACTGAGCTTTAGTGATCAAATATACCATGACGTTAAAAAATGTGAGAAAAGCCTACATAAACATTTTGTGTTTCTCTCAGACACAGATTGATCCTTTTGTCTCGAGATGCTTTAACCTGTGGCCTCTGTCTCTTTGTAAAGGGCATCCCAGAGCAGTGGGCACGGCTCTTACAGACCTCGAACATCACCAAGCTGGAGCAGAAGAAGAACCCGCAGGCCGTGTTGGACGTCTTGAAGTTTTATGACTCCAAAGAGACCGTCAACAACCAGAAGTATATGAGCTTCACTTCAGGAGGTAATCTCACCTAAATACTCATGGAAAATGTCAGTTAGCAATATAAAAGGCTAAAAGATCTGCATCTAATACAAAAGATTTTCAGTATGTTGTTTTAAAAAAAATGTCTTCTTTTCATTTCAGACAAGTCAGCACATGGGTACATAGCAGCAAACACTCTGGTGAGTTCTTGTAAACCTTCTTTGGTCACTGTTTGTGGTTTTCTATGACTAAATAATTTATTTAGAAATCATAATCTAACAGAGTTTATGCCAGTTGCTCTCTTCATATCCCTGGACTTATTACGATGGTATATCAAATCTCTGACCCATAGCCAGAGCCACGATCTCTGCAACATTTTATTGCTTTCAAAAATGTCTGATTAATGGATGCAGGCAAATAAATTCTTATAACTTATCGAACAGTGTAATCATTTAACAGGTAAGTTGCAATATTAGGTGGTTTATTTCTTTGTCCTGATGCTCAGAGTATTAATGTGCCTCTCCACCTACACCCCAGTAAATCTTCATCACTTCACCCTCGCTGTCTCTTTCTGGGATTTTCTAGAATAGACCGTGTTACTTTAAGGCACGTTCTCTTCACACAGCCTTCTCGCTCTAATGGACAGAGTGTGCGTGTTCCCCTCTGGAGGCTTACTGCCATCACTATGTGGCATAATTCCCTGATTTTTGCATACATGACAAACACTCTTGCAGCTCCCGCATAGAAACGATGGCTGCTGCGAGAGCCACCACTGAGCTTTGTTTATTTTTCCAATCGACTTAACCAGATTTTGAAATAGACGGAGCTTCAACTGCATCTAGAAGGACTCCCGCTGTGCTGACCTCATTCCTGACTTTGACCAGAGTAATCTATGCTTTCTGCACGCTGGGTGAAGAAGTGGAATCCGAGTCTGTTTAGTAGGATTTGCTGCCCCGGGCAAACTACGCTGAGATCTCTTCATGCAAAGCTATTGCTTGATACAGCTGTATGCCTGTGAAGGGCAAATGGGTGTGGCAGTCCATCTAAAAGATTGTGTGAGTGAGCACAGTAAGGCTATTCTAAAGCATCTCAATCTTGGACCGTCACAGTGCTCAACAGCATGCAGAGGTGACTCAGCTATCGGTCATAGTGCCAATTTTAAGTCTTAAGGAAACAGAATTACAGGAACGTTGCCAAAAACTCCTCTATTGAAGAAAGTCCTCATCAGCTACAGTACCTCATATTATTTCAACATCACTTTATGCAGAAAAATATGTGAAAACTAATGTTTTGTTTGCTGTAAGCAGCTCTGTATACAGCCAGAAGCGACCATGTTTAAATGGGTGCACTGCACAGATACAGATGCCTCTAATTACTGTGAAGTAATCTCTAATAAAATGACTAACTGCACATTGCTACAACAGCCTTTGTCTCCATCTAACTGTCAGTCAAAGCAGCTGCACTCCTAACTTTGGGCGTAAACAAAAATCCAGCTTCTTTTTTTGTACCAGGTTGTAAACATAATTATTTCTGCTGTAATGTTGAGCATTTTAATGTGGAAGTGTGCAGCAATTTACTTTGCAGCCTCAAGTGGTGATTAGAGAAACTGCAGCTTTTGCTATGTTGGTTTCATATTTTAGCACGTAGAGGTTGCTACCCATAATAATAATAATAATAATAAAAGAAAAGAAAAACCCTATTCAATGTCTATATCTAAGATTTTCATTTGAGCTCTTTGAACTTCAGTTTGAGCCCGCGGTGTCTGCCTGACCTTGACTTTCGCTCAGCATACATATATAGCTGCATATTTTGGCAGTACAGACATCGTGCTGCATCCAAATCCAAGATTTGGTCAGGCAGAAATTCACGAGGAATTTAAAGTGCCAAACGTTATCCCCAGAGTCCTCCTTTATGAGACATTAGATACACCCCAGAGATTATTTTGGCAGCAATGATTACTTTGTGCTTTTTTTTAATTGTTAATAGAAATTACATTAGTGAAATGAAACAGTCAAAATAATTTGACACATTCTCAGGAGACATTGCCTGTCCTCAGTTTTCTTGGCTCTTAATTGTTGCTTTAAGTGATTCATGTTTGGGTTTTCCTTCTTTATTGGAGCTTTTTAGGAATCTCTCCCAGTTAGCCAACCGTTGAGTCATATGGTATAAGGCCACTTCACCTTAGCTTCCTTTTATTACGAGTTTGTCAACAAATACCTGTCGCTAAACCGCTGTTCGTGTTACTACATTCATAACAGGAGCGTGGGTTATATCTCACATTGCACTGGCTGTTTTCATCACTTGTGTATTGATGTTGTTACTGTAACGTCTGATACTTTGAAATCCAGCATGGTTGGTGCATGGGTCTTTTTTTTTTTTTTTTTTTTTAAATGAGAAGAATAATATTTCATGCAGTTTGGTTGTGCTCACACAAAACGTGCATTCTGTGGATGGTTAATTGAGAGAAGAGTTTCCCAGAGGCTTTGATTTTTATCAGCAGCGAGTAGTGATTATGCTCGAGTATCTACAACAGTTACAAACTCCATCGACATTCCTGGCTGCCAGCTAGTGCAACATGACTGCGAAAAGTACTAGTCGTTTACTTAAACACAGTACTCTCGGGTTTCAAAGTAAATATAGTGGAAAGACATATTTTTGACACATCACTCTGCCTTGTGTGTGTGCGTGTGCTTGACTAGACTGGGTGTCATTCAGCTGCGATCTCATTTTAGTTGAAAAGGTTGGTTCATCACAGAATCAGACATTAGGCGCATACATGCATCTGCTCAGGATAATGTTATTGTCAGTACTGTAGTGTCCAAATATGATGGTTATATAACATAAAAAATAATAATAAAAAGACAAAGATTGTTCAGGACTTCAGTGCCATGGACAGGTCTCAGGTGACGTAGTATATCTCTATCATGTCCTTTCCTCTTGCTGGCTGTGGGATATAATGCACGGACATGACGTCCACCTCTGCCCCCTCCACCCTCTCCTAAAGTTCACATAGTCTTACACATGTGTGGGTTTGTTTTGAGTAAATCCTCCCATTTTCAACCTTCACATTCAGAACCGGCTGCTGTCATCTGGGCCTCCTGTCAGCCTTAGAACCTGCAGCGCATTATTTGACAAGGTAACTCCTCCATATTACTATCCACATGACTTATCTCTGCATTGGCCTTGAAGCTAAATTCAACTATTTGACCTCCTACTATTGACTATGCCATCTGGCTAATGCAAAATGCACACAATATTTCATTATGAAAGCATCATCACTCTCTGCACTGAGATTTCACGGGGGATTGATTGGATCTTTTTGTTTTTGATGTTCCAGATATATTTGTCATCTACCACAAAGAGCATCTGTTAATTCTTTTTTGACTGGATCGTGTAGCAGAGCAGTGGCGCATGCCACAGAGGGTTGTGATGACTGTCAAACTGCATGTATGAGCTCATACTCCTGAAAATTTAATCCAGTAATTTGCCTGTAACTTCATCACCATTGTAGACATTACCGCATGGCTCCCTTGCTGGCTAACTGCTTACAATTAGACAGACAGCCTTTCCTGTACTGCAGTCTTGGCCCAGCCCACTTTGGAGCAGGTCAGAGGCCCAGTATGTCTGAACGAAGGACTGAGACTTTTCCCTCAGCCAGACCCTTTCCCTTTAATCACTAGAACTAAGCTGCACTGCTTCATTTATGCATGACAAGACTTGAAATAGATGAAGTGTTTCCATTCCATAAGAGGAAGATGATCCAAGGCAAGTAGAGTTTTGGATTAGAGGGGGAAAAGGCTGAGCATTAGACATAATAAATATGTCTGGGGCTTATTAATCACACTTGTTAAAAGGTAACTCCCACATCAACGGTATGTCTGCAGCTCACCACCATGCTGCACACTGCTGCAGTATGCTATCTCTTACAGTCAAATATTTAACAGTTTGTTACTTAAAAAATTCATTCTCATGGCACACCTTACCAGTCCCCACAACTCCAAATGCTTCTGATAAACTGCACTGGATGCCACCTCACTCTTCTCTCTTTAGCTCACACCTGACTTATTCTTTCCTTTGCTATTAACTTTTTTTTTTCTGACAATTAATCCTGATTTGTTTTTGCTGCTTTCATGTGAGTGACACTGAAAATTGTTTTGGCTTCATGCTAATCGCAAGCTAACTTAAAATCAGTTTTGAATGCTATCTTTATTAGTCTCGGCGTACTTTTGGCCTTTAGTAATCTGATTATGTATGTATGTTGCACAGAATCATTTTGAACCTGAACTGGCCAAGAATCAGATCCTGCACTTTGGCTGGTTTGGGGTCTACAGACTGTTCACAAATAGCAGTAACAAAGAAAAACTGTAAAAGGAAAAAACAATGGATACGTTTAAGAATCTGCACTTTTCTTTTCATTCTCTTACTTTCATTCACTGGCACATACATCTACATACATCCACACTGACTTCTAACTCTACCCTCCAGGGTGCCAAAACATCAACAACAGAACCCCCGATTGCTCCGCCTGTGTCAGAGGAGGAGGATGAGGAGGAAGAGGAGGAGGAAGAAGAAGAAGACGAAGAGGACGACGACGATGAACTGCCCCCAGTCATTGCCCCTCGACCGGAACACACCAAATCTGTTAGTTGGCATCGTGCGCTTTGCAGAATTGTTGCGCTGTGATACCTCTGCAACTCCTTTGATATCTTGCCTCTCTTGCAGATCTATACGCGCTCCGTCATGGATCCACCAAAGCCTCCCACCCCCGTGAAAGAGGTGCTGACTCCACCGGAGTCACAGGTCCAGCCGGAGAACACGCCCAACACAATGTATCGCCATACCGACCGGCAGAAGAAAAAGTCCAAAATGACGGACGAGGAGATTCTGGAGAGACTCAGTATGTACAGTTACAGCTCCATGTTCTTACGCTCTGCCCTCTCCACACTTCTGTGGATAAATTTAGGAAAGACAGCCTCATCTATTTGCCCAAAATCAGTCGCATTCAATGTCATTGTCAAGCACAAAAATATAAAATATAAACTCCTTTGAGGTTAAAATCTGTATATTCATTATAACAACTCTGAGGATGTGACCATTTGTGTTCGGCACTAGCTAATGCTCTGATGTGTATCTGTGTCGATTTGTGTCAGTGTGTGTGGCCTGAGCTGTGCGCTGTACTGATTTAAAAAGAGAGGCTGAATGTTTGGTTTCCAGTAGCTGTTTTCCATATATTACATCTAGTACACAACCTCTATATTTGGTAGAATAATTCAAAAGAACATGGAATAGTGGATTTCTCCCATCTCTGCAATGCAACTTTAGCTGAAATACCCAGAAAGCTCTGTGTATTAGATGTGAGTGTACATAAGCTCTCTGTGCAGGGTCTGCCTGAAATGACAGGCCATAAAAACATTTCCTTTTTTTCTTTTTTGTGTGCCTGTGTGTGTTTGGATGAAGCGTCTCCTGACAGCGTGCACTGACACACACAGTACAGGACAATCATTATATATCTGCTTTCTCTCTGTCTCAGGGAGTATTGTGAGTGTGGGGGATCCCAAAAAGAAGTACACACGCTTCGAGAAAATAGGACAAGGGTAAGTCTTTCCATGATCATCAACCAGCCGTCACAGTTACTGAAATAGAGCAATTTCAGGAACAGCCAGCCTCTGCAGGAGATGGGGAGCTGTAGTGACCACTTCAGGGGGGCAGAGGCAGAGGGGAACTTGGCTGAATTACTGGAAGAAAAATAAGTAGAGAGGAAATGAAAACTCTATCCCGAAAAGGCCAAGAGCCAGATTAGCTCTGCCATTTTGTGTCTCTCCCTTTATCTCTCCTTGTCTTTTGTTCTTTTTAACACTGTGGCTTTCTGTCACTCTCCCTGTACATATGCACAGATAAAAGTGGTGTTGCTGTTATCGGCTCTGACGCGCTCACCTTTTCCATATTGGATCAGGAAGCTTTTATTTAAACAGTAGATGATTGTATATTTATTCTTTGTCAGGCTGACTTAAAATGTGCCTCATTATTCAGAGTTGTACAGGTGTAGCTGACAGCAAGAGACAGAGGGGGAAAAACAAAGCCTCAATTCACAGTGGAGGTTTTTTCTTGTATTACAAGTTATGCTTCCTAATAAGGACAGATTGGCTGCATACCATTCCTTTGAGCAGCTATTGGAAGCAAGTGTGTGTGCTTGTCATTGCTAAGGTTTAAATTAGGAAATCTAGCTCATTAAGAAGAAGAAAAAAAACATCTCTGGCATGAAGTGTGGACTTTTCCCCCTCTATGTTAATTCACAATTTCATAACATCATTAGAATACAACTTAATTTGAGACTTCTCTCCATATCAAAAGAAAAGGAAAAGGGAAATTTGGTCATATTAACACACTACAGTTAGCATCTGCTCATGCAACAGTGCAAAGGTCCAGGAGATAGTGACTCTGAACATGAGATCAGTCTGATGTAATGCAAGTAAAACCTGATTTATATAAGTCTGCCCTCGGGGCTTCTTTGTCACACCTCATATTTTAATCCTGAAGGTCTCTGAATAATGTAAAAAGTCACCACTATTTGCAGTGCTGGTGTAATTTTGATCTTGTGTTTTGCAGAGCGTCCGGGACTGTGTACACTGCCATCGATATAGCAACCGGCCAAGAGGTATAACAGACTGTAAACTGCTCAAAAAATGTAAAGGAACTCTTTATAATCAGAGTACAGCATCAACCCCCAAAACAGGAATCGTTTTACAGGTGGAGGCCACTGACATTTTTCCCTCCTCGTCTTTTCTAACGTTTTTTTTCCCACTAGTGTTGCATTTAGAATGAAGTGATACCTGAACCCTTCATAGGTTGCACGGGTAATCCCCCAGGATGACACATCAGTATGTGCTATTAACAGTCTTAAGAGCATGGAGGAGATTCCTGGACATAGGCAGTTCCAGGATGTAGGCGAGCTGGACAGGGCCGTAGATAGTCCCAAACCTAACAGCTGGACCGGTATCTGCTCCTTTGAGCAAGGAGGAACAGGATGAGCACTGCCAGATCTACAAAATGACCTCCAAAAGGATGCTAGCGTGAATGTCTCTGACCAAAACAATCAGAAACAGACTATATTGTCAGACCCTATGCTGGTGCAGTGGGTCCTGGTTGCCTCCTGGTGCACGACAAAACCCAGCAAGAGTATGCAGGCAATACCTAGATGAATGATCCCACGTTTGCCTGACCTAAATCCAATTGAACACCTCTGGGATGTTATGTTTCAGCCCATTCAATGCTGCCAGGTTGTACCTCAGACTCAGTGATGCCTTGGTCCAGATCTGGGAGATCTCCCGGGACACCTTCGTCTCATTAGGAGTATGCCCCAGTGTTGTCAGGCATGCATACATGCACGTGGGGGGCACACAAACTGTTGAGTAGCATTTTGAGTTTCTGCAGTGACAGTTCAGCAGAATAGATTAGCCTGCCGCATCAGTGTTTCACTTTGATTTTCAGGATCTTTGATTTCAGCCGTCTTTAAGTTGATAATTTCCATTTCCGTCAAACGATGCGGCATCCTTATCCAGCAAGACGTTTTGTTTTTGAAATGTTCCTTTCATTTTTTGAGGAGTTTATTTAACAACATTAACATTCTGTATATTGTTTCTTTTTCCTTACCGAGCCATCGGGGAACTTATTGTACACCCAGTATATCTTGTCTGTTTTCTCAGGTGGCCATTAAGCAGATGAACTTGCAGCAGCAGCCCAAGAAAGAGTTGATCATCAATGAGATCTTGGTGATGAGGGAAAACAAAAACTCCAACATAGTGAACTACCTTGACAGGTTTGATTTCACCTGTAGAGTCACAGAAATAAGTAGAAAGATTTATGCTTCTGTGTTAAATCTACACCGTAGGTGTAATGAGTTAATTATGGTAATTAATTATAGTTGTTAATTTCTTCATTGGACACAGTTAAAGCTTGATGAGCTGAAGAGTCGTAGTGGAGATTTTTTCTTCTTATTCCAGCCTCACGTTCTATGCAGTCACCTGCTTACTACATATATGTTGCTAGTTCCAATAACCAAACATTACACTACAATTTAATATGGATTTACTGTTATTACTTAAGTTTGCAAGTAAACTTACCCAGTGTATAAATATAACTTTGCCAGTAGCAGCTGATCTGTGATCAGAACAAAGTTGATGCAGTTGACTGTAGAGTGATTTTGGCCTAGTGTGTATTATAGTTACCTTAATGACATTGAAAAATCCTCTCAGCCTTCTTTTCTTCCTCATCTCCTCCTCTTTCTTGCTGTTCTTCTTCTAATGGTGGTCTCATTTCATCTTAAGACATTACTGACACCTAGTGTTGTAAAACCGTATAAGCATTCAGCAAGGGCACTCAGCTCATGCAGCTTTCGAGCATCTGTTCCACTCGGCTCCTTTTTTCTTTTGCTTTATGTCCCTTTGTCCACAGCTAGCGGTAACGTGCTTTAGCTCTTGCTTCTTGTCGTAGACTGCTCTGTCATCTCATTTTCTGGGCAAGGCTTGAGACTCGATTTGCCAAAGAAATATTAAATATGTGTTTCTCACTTTCTCTTTTATTAGTTACCTGGTAGGAGATGAGCTTTGGGTGGTGATGGAGTATTTGGCTGGAGGCTCGCTGACAGATGTAGTGACTGAGACCTGCATGGACGAAGGCCAGATTGCAGCAGTCTGCAGAGAGGTAAGAAGCCAAGTTTAGATCAGCAGTACTGCCAGATGACCCTAATATTAAGGTGGACTCATGTAGACAAGTTTACGCATTTTACCCAGCCTAGAGAAAAGGACCGTCTACGTCTAAATTTTTCCTGAACACGGACTTTCTTTCGTAGGTGAAGTTAGTAATGGGTTTTTTTTCTCTTCAGTGTCTGCAAGCTTTGGACTTTCTACACTCCAATCAAGTTATCCATAGAGATATAAAAAGTGACAACATCCTCTTAGGGATGGATGGATCCGTGAAGCTGAGTAAGCATTTATTCATTTTATTCAATAAACTTTGGCTTTGGTGAGGAGTATGATCAGGTTTAGAGACACTGTGTTGTGTTAAATGAAAGACTGCTGGGATCAAATAAAAAGAATAGAAATGCACGACTCAATGTTAAAACACCCTTGCGTCTCTCTGTCTCCCTCTCTCTCACTTCCTGCAGCCGACTTCGGCTTCTGCGCTCAGATCACTCCCGAGCAAAACAAGCGCAGCACGATGGTGGGAACGCCCTACTGGATGGCACCAGAGGTGGTGACTCGGAAAGCGTACGGCCCGAAAGTGGACATCTGGTCTCTGGGAATCATGGCGATAGAGATGGTGGAGGGAGAACCACCTTATCTGAATGAGAATCCACTCAGGGTAAGAGACAAAGCACAGCCACAACACGGAGGCTCAGTAGCCGTCTATGGTTCTTACAGTTTACGTGGAGATAAAATATTCGTATGTCTTTTTTCTGCGGTCCTTGCATGTTTGACTGCGATCATCTTTCCAGGCGCTCTACCTGATCGCAACCAACGGGACTCCAGAGCTGCAGAATCCAGAGAGACTATCATCTGTGTTCAGAGACTTCCTCAACCGCTGTCTGGAGATGGATGTGGACCGCAGAGGTTCTGCCAAGGAGTTGCTCCAGGTAAAAACAGAGACTTGAGAAATAAACAGTATGTAGACACGCTACCATCTGCTGCACTTTGACGAATATATCCAACTATGTGAGTGATGTGGTGTAAACGAGCCATAATTCTTACTACTGCACAAAACCAAATTGAGCTCAAAGTGTTGCATTTTGGCGTTCATCATCTTGTTCTTTTAACAAAATTATCTTTTTGGATAGGCAGGTCATGTACTAGGTTATCAACTTTTGTTAGTTACCCTGGAAACTGGATAATGATTCTTGGATAATGATAATAATAATTTCTCTCACCCCAACCGGTCGCAGCATATGGCTGCCCCTCCCTGAGCCTGGTTCTGCCGGAGGTTTCTTCCTGTTAAAAGGGAGTTTTTCCTTCCCACTGTCGCCGAAGTGCTTGCTCATAGGGGGTCATATGATTGTTGGGTTTTTTTCCTCTGAATGTATTATTGCAGGGTCTACCTTACAATATAAAGTGCCTTGAGGCAACTGTTGTTGTAATTTGGCGCTATATAAACAAAACTGAATTGAATAGAATAATATGATTCTAAGCGTACTATATTAAATCTACTCTTATGCTTGTTTTAATAATCATAACTGTATTTTTATGATATTGCAACACTCTTTGGATTCATAGGTACATTTTAAAAAATGATTTTTTGCATTTTCAGCATTCTTTCCTCAAGTTGGCGAAGCCTCTATCCAGCCTGACGCCCCTGATTGTAGCTGCAAAGGAAGCCATAAAGAACAGCAGTCGCTAAGGATGTGCTCTCTGTCCGCACCCGAGGCTGGAGCCCCGCCTGCGATGAGTGCTTTCATCACATCCAGGGGCTTGGGTGTATGGGTGTATGGGGGGCGGGTGACGTGACAGTGACAGCACAAGGAGGGGTTTGTGTGACTTACAGTGACAGCACAAGGACAAAAGACCCCCAGGCCTCAAATGTAGGATGGACATCTGGCCTTGCAGCGTCTCGGCCCATGCTGCTGAAAAGACCTTGTCTCCCCGTTTACTCCTCCAGCACTCTGTACATGTAGAGCAGTCTATCACAAGTGTGTGTGAGTGTGTGGGTGTGTTGGCCTGCGTGCGCGTATACAAACTGTGCACATTTCTTTGTGTCGTACGTCCTGTTTGGGAGGCGGTTGCTTCCCAAACCGAAAAAAAAAAACCATGAGAAAATTGAAAAGAAAGCGTGCTCATTTTCAAGAAGAGGCTCCAAGAGCGACGAGGAGAGACAAAAAAACTAAACTTGAAGAGCCTGAATTTCCTTCCCTGGCAAGCTTTAGGCTTGATTATCCCTCCTCCAGTCCTTCCCTTCATGGTGCACCATCGGGCCACACCTGCACCTGCAGGGACTGGCTGATGTGAGAGCGTGATTCTGGACCCAGCCTTTGCCTGCATGACTACGGCTCTGTGGAAAAAACATAGCTACTCCTCTGCAGACTGTCATATCTCAAGGTGGAATATTTTTGCATTTTCTGTGTGTCTGTGTGTGTGTTTGTAAATGCGTGTAGTAGGGGTGCCACTACAGGGGAAAAAGTCAGGAATAATTTCACATGACCTATGCCAGCTTTAAACACCCTTTATTAATCCATTTCATATCGGTGAAGAGTTGGAGTTGGCGACGGTTGCCTGAAGTTTTGGCTGTTTCCTGTTGCAGACACACATGATCACTGATGCCAGAGCCAGAGCTGTGTGCTTGAGATGTTTATATTATGGAGATCTGTCATTTACTCATCCTAGAAGATGGTCATCTACAGTAAGTTGGAGGTCCAGCACCACACTCAATCACACCCAAGGATGCCCCAAGAATCACAGTGTCCTTAGTCAAAATACACCCAACAAACAAATGCTGTGAACAAAAAATATCTTTATCCAATTGAAACTGACAAACACGACATAAAGGGAAAGTACTTCAAATGCATGTGTTGTGTCCAATGAGCCACTGACCACCAGCTGCCCCTCCTTCCTTCCCTCCTTCCTTCCGTCCTTCCTTCTTCCTTTTTGTACTTATGATGCTGCTCATTCATTCTTTTTTCCCCCCTCATTTAATTGGATGTTATGCAAATTCTTTCCGTGATATTTACATTTTATCACCTTGTGGGTGTGCGTCAGATCAAAAAGAGGGGGATGTTATCAAGGGAGTGAAGCAGGAAGCAGGGAGTGCCATTTTACGATTGTACCTTGCCCTATAGCGCTGAAAACCCTAGCCGAGGTTCACATTGATCGCCATCATTCCTTCCATACTGGGTTTGCTTAAACTCACTCCTCTGTACAGAAGTTTAGATTTTGTGTCTGTATTTGCTGCCTTCATTGGACATTTCCCATGTAGCATCCCCCCCCCCCCCCCCCGTGTGTGTGTGCGTGCGTGAGTGAGTGTGTGTGTGTTAGGGGGCTACCTCAATCTGCACTAGAAGATGCCTCACTCGTGTTGTCCACCTTGACTTTGAGGTGCAGGGTAGCTGCTTAGTCATATTGTACCTCCACTGTCCAGCGCAGAAGATGGAGTGACGTGAGACAGGAGGAAGCAACAGAATCCATGCATGTAAAACAAACTATACACTGTATGTCATCTTCAGATAGGTTAAGATTGTTAGGATATGTATGTATGTATGTAAATACGACGGGAACCCCCACTTTTTTTTCATAACTATGTAACTTAAAACGACAATATTCAGGTTGCTCTGTGGTATGTATCAATAATTGTTTTGCACCCTGGAAATAGAAGAGAAAAAAAGAGAGAAAAGCAAACACACAAACGCCGTCTCTGCACTCCTGGATCCACCTCTCCTGTTTGGGCTTTATAGGACACTCCTTCATCCGGACAGAGAGCCGATGAATGCAGCACTCTGTGTGCGGGCCCACACAGTCTGTCCTGAATACCACTGCTGAGTGTTTGTGCGTGTGCGTGTGTGTGCGTGTGTGAGTGCGCGTGGTAGGTGTGGGTGGCCTGTTAGGAAGCTTCGCCAGCCCTGGGACATCTGGCCTCTGCCCCATGTACAGGTCTGAACTATGAGCACAAAGGTGAATTTCGGGATGAGAGACACCGCCGATGTGCCCCCTTTTCTGTGGTTGCTCCTGTACATTCCTATCTTCTGAATGTGTAAACCTGTACACGTGGTGTGAAAATTCCTCTATTAATGTCTATCAAGAGAATGGAACAAAGACAAAAAATGTTACTTTTTAAATTATTATCTTTATTATTATTATGATTATTATTACTACTACTCTTATTATTGTCTAGCTTTGTAAAACTGCTGATCCATCTGGCATACCTCAGCAGGCCTTCCCCCATCTTTGGAAAAGGACAAATGAGTGAAGGGGAAATGAGGTTTTGGATAAACTATTTTTAATTGTGGTTGAAGCAATAGACTTTTTGAACTTTGAATTGTGCATGGCTGTGTCTTGAGTGTCCAAAAAACAAAAAAAAAAAACTGAAGGAAAAAAAAACAACAAAATATTGCAGTTTGGGAACTGGACTGAAATAAAAAGAGGAAGAAAACCAGAGTCGTAGCAGTGTTTGGTCTTAGGATTTCTTTTAATTTTTGTTCCATTGAGGATTTTCTTAGTACTCATGAGAACGAACCATGATTGTAAACTGCTGGAGGAAAGAAACGGAAGAGGAATGCATACGTGTAACACCAGGTGTAGCATGTAACACGTTACTCTGCAAAAAGGCGACTGTACAGGCCGCGATCTTGGTAACTGTGAGGCCTGAAGGACAAATACTGCCATGTTTCTCACAGTGTCGTATCAGAATAATCGGGGTTACAAACACATCAAAATAAAAACTTTATATATAAATTATAAAAGCATGAATTAAAAAAAAAAGATCAAAAGTAACGAAAAGGGAGAGATTTTCAGTTTGTCCCATAATTCCCTGCTCACATAAATTCACCTTCATACAAATGCATCCCGCTGCTGGTTTTGATGCTTGTCAAATAAGTCAAAGCTGAGAAAGGATTCAGCCCTCTCTCCGGTCATATGGCAGTCAGCTGAACCGAGGTGACGATCCTTAGGCCGATGGTGCCGGGCATCTGCCGTCCTTGATCTGTGAGCTGAAGCCTCTGAGGTTCGGTGGGGTCGTTCACTGACCCGGACAACACGACTTGGCCCATAAATTCATCCTTCACTGCGTTGCTGTTCCACACCTGAGGAGAAACAGTCAGTTTGAAATATATTTATCTCCACACTCTAAAATGTAATGGCAAAACAAATGTTTTCACTCATTAAACAGATTAGGAATTTAAGATTTGCACACGCAGGATGAGACTTGGTCCAATATGCAAATTAGGCTAGTGGTGTAAAAAAAATGTATTGTTGTTGTTTTGGCTTTTATGAGCAGAGACCGCACTTAGTTTACATTTGATGCAGAATTGTGTGTAAGACTTCAGGTAAATTGAAAGTTTATTCACTGTTAAAAGCTGGGAAATTTGTTTTCTTATGCTCTTGAAACCTTTTACAAACTCTTTAATGAAAACTTTACAGTCTTTGAGATTAAAATAACGCTGATCTCTGAAAAGCACACATGTCTGAGAGACATAGTTTCAACCGGACAGAGGTGAGAAATCCCTTTGCTCCACCAGTCACTGAGAATAATTCCATTAAGCAGGACTAATGAGATAGACTGCATATTACCTGCACAGTTATGGGCTTGCTCAGCTTTTTCCTGTAGAAAACACCGCTAGTTGCAAACTCTGGGTTTAAGGTGTCCTTGTGGATGGTGGATTTGACTGACTTGCCCTCACATGATATGATCACGTAGGGGTCTGCACCTGCGTGAAAGAGAACCAGATTTGGTGGATTAAAGACTCATCACGCTGAACAGAAGTGTTATAGCAGGAAGTTTAACTTGTGGAAAGTCTTCTAACCTCCTGTGCGGTCCTGATTCTGCAGCCCCTCAGCTGAATGTACATAGACATGAGTCACAGCTTGTGGGTAACCAATGATTGAACTCCAGCATTTTACCTGAGGCTTGTCCACTGTCAGCTCCCTGTGAGAGTAGAGAAGAGTTAAGAGTTGGCAATGTGGCCTTGTTCTTACTAGAGGCAAACTGAAAGAGTGGAACAGTAACATTACACCTATGATTCATAGACAAGGCTGAGTGGATGACCTGTATTATTAATGAGTGACTATGAGTTGCTGTGCCAAAAAGAAACAAAACAAAATCTGGCAAAATAAAATATTTGGCCAAGAAAAGCAATAGAAGTTACTGTAAATCACATTTAAATGGTCCCTATTTCCCAAAACACTAATTTGAATGTTTTCTTGGACTAAAAACGTACAAACAGCTGCCATGTCAGTCACTTTCCCAGATAAGTGCGTTATTTTTGGAGTTATTGATATTACATTTTTGTCTGACAAACTCAGCTACACACTGTTGTTGGCTTGACCTCACATCTACGGCACTGTCCTACCTGCAGCCGGACTCCACATCAGTGAAAACCCGGAGCATGAAATCGCCCAGCGTAAAAGGCTGGAAGGTGGTGGGGAAGATGACATATCGGCCCTGAGTCAGACTGATCCTCATGAACACTGTCCGAGCATTGATGTAGGTTGACGAAATTACACACTTTTGGGTCAGGATGTCATGTAAACGGTACTTCCTGTTCAGCTCCACCTAGAAAAGAATTTGATATTTTGTGAGCATAATTTACCAAAATCCTGTGCAACACAGTTTGGAGCTACTTCAATAAATTTCAAAGGAAATGCGATTACAAGTGACACATGAAAATATCACCTAAGAAGCATATAGTACGCTCAAAATGAATGCAGCTTGACATACAGGGTGAGCTTGACTGCAAGCTTAGCTTGCAAAAACAATTGATCAAAATAATACGACGTAGCAAAAATATACAAGATTACATAAATTACGTCTACTATACAAACAAATCTGGGTAGCAGAATTTCATTTTTCCCTGTTTAATTTATAGCCATCTTACTTAAAGGTGACTTGAACTCTAATGAACTGCACTTTTTACTGCATGAAGGAGCAAAACCTTCCGCTCCACCGCAGTCAGCTGCATCAG